>NC_056748.1:1084764160-1084854160 GCF_019279795.1 Protopterus annectens
TGGGCCGTATTTTCCACAGGCCCGTGGGCTTTGAAGGATTCCACCTCGGTTTTGAGGAGTGTGAAATTTGCTTTAGAGAAGTTTTTCACTGTGGTTTTCTGGGCATGGGGTGGGGTCGGGATGTGAATATCCAGTGAGATCAGTTTATGGTCTGATCTTACCAGTGAGGGATACACTTCTGGTCTGGAGCATAGAGTCCCCATGTTGGTGATGATCAGGTCCAGTATGTTTTCCCCTCTTGTGGGAGTGGTAACAAGTTGTTCCATAGCATTTGAGTTTATGAATTCTAGGAACCTTTGGGCTAGGGTGTTGGAGCTAGAGTAATGCTCCCAGTCTATGTTTGGGTAGTTGAAGTCGCCCAATATAATGGTGTTTGGAGAGACCTTCATATTTTCCAGTGTTCTCAGGAAGGCCGAGTGGGGTTCCTGTGTTTGGGAGGGTGGTCTGTTGCAGGCTATAAACTGGCAGGCAGTTTTACTCACTGTTAGTTGCACATGGATAGTCTCTGATGCTTCGTGCTTTGCCACCAACCTGGAGGTGTGGGTATCTTTGATGAATATCGATACTCCCCCTCCTTTTGTGGCTCGGTCCAAGCTTTGGGGCCGAAAAGCATGGTATGAGGTATAACCTGGTAGTGCTGGGGTGCTCTCGGGAGCCCTGAACTAGGTTTCTGTTACTGCACAGATATCGATGTTCTCCATGCTAAGGAGAGTTTCAAGTGCATGCATCTTGAGGTTTAGACTTCTGGCATTGAGTAGCATTACTCTTATTTTCTTATCCCTTGTGATACCTATGGAGGTGGGTTTGTCTTTTGAGCCTTGCCTAAAAAAGGCACTACGGGGGTAGCAAGAGCCGTTGCCAATATCAGAAAGCCCAGGGGTGACAGGTGCAAGCCATCCCTAGCAAAGCATCGTGGCTTGTTGAGCATATCATCCCAGGCTGACAGGCATTGGATCCCCTATGAATGACACCAGTACTTAAGCCAATTGTTGAAATTGATCATCTTGTCTTCATATTGTGGCATCATTCTTGGTGAGGGTAAGATGCTACTCAAGGTCAGGGTCATACCGGCCTGGGCTACATGCTCAGAGAGCTCATCTATGTCTCTTTTCATGTAGTACAGGGAGGTACGTCTCAGGTCATTCACACCATCATGGACAATGACTGAGTCATATTTGTACTTGCCTTGGAGTGACCTGAGTGCTTGTGTTATGTGGCCGATCCTAGCGCTCGACAGGCTGCTCACCGTGACCTTCTCCTTGTTCAGCCTGGTGAGCGGGACGTCAGTGTGTCTGACGATAGAGTCACCTATTACAAGTGTATCAGGTGTGTTGTTTAGCCTTAAGGGCTGTGACTGTTCGGCACACTGGCTTTGTGAGATATGTGTTGCACGTGTTTTGTTTTGGGGTAGCGGTTGCTTGGGTGTCTGCTTTGGAGGTCTCTGCTGCTTAGGCAGATCTTTATTTAGAGCCTCCGAGTATGTTTTTGTGTGATTATGTGTTTGGTTTGCTGTCGTGGTAGGTCTATGTGAGACTGGAATTGTAGTGAGTGTGGTTTCCTTCTCCTCCTGACTGGTTATGCCAGTACTGAGTTGAGAGAGCTTAACCTCCAGTTTGGCTATATGGTTGCATCTCTCACATGTGTTGGAATTTGTTGGGAGGAGGAGAGGGTTGTCTGTGTACATGAGGCAGTTGTAACATTGCCTCAAGATTCCCAGGTTCACCAGCTGGACCGGAGAGGAGATTGACAATTGACCTTTGGACATGCTAGAATAATATTGGGAATTCCTTTATAATTGAAAACAAGGGCCAATGGGGAGTGAGGGTGTAGTGCTTTTAATTTTAGTGCTGACTTATATAATTGCTTTAGTGAGCAAGTGCCAGGTAACTTAAGTGCAATGTGTTACAGGTAACTTAAATGCAAAAACGACAAACAGTAACTTTCTTTCAAGTGAAACAAGGAAATAAGTACAGTAAGCAATGCAGATATCACTAGGGATCCACAGAAGCACTGAGAAGCCGCGTTTTAGGTGGAATTAGCATTCCAGGGAAATAACAAGCAAACAAACAACAAGCATACAAACTAAGCTAGATTCAGCAGGCCTGGATCTAGTCTATGCTACAGCAAACAAGGTGTACCAATTTCAGTAAGAAACAGTTTAAATATGCAGGCACTATAAACCTTTAACCAGAAATTCCCAGCTCAGAAGGGCAGAGTCCAGCCTCTCCTCCCACAAGAGTGCAGACCACGAACCTTCTTAATGTAAACTAACTGGCCTGAAGCCCAAGTGCATAAACCAGAACTAATACACTTTAGGAATAACAGACACTGAGCTCTCAATCAGCAGTTCCCAACTTAGAAGGATGAAAGCTACCTGTCCTGCCACCACAGTGCATGCCACAAACCTTCCTAATGTAAAACAACTGGTCTGAAGCCCAAGTGCTTAATCCAAAAGACTTAGAATGATAGCTACACTTTAATCAAGTTACTACCAAGCAGTAATAAATACAATTGAATACTTTAAAGAATGCCTGGATTAGTGTTCAAGTTATACAAACAAAGCTAGATTCAGCAGGCCTGGATCTAGTCTATGCTACAGCAAACAAGGTGTACCAATTTCAGTAAGAAGCAGTTCAGATATGCATGCACTATAAGCCTTTAACCAGAAATTCCCAGCTCAGAAGGGCAGAGTCCAGCCTCTCCTCCCACAAGAGTGCAGACCACGAACCCTCTTAATGTAAAATAACTGGCCTGAAAGCCCAAGTGCTTAAACCAGAATTAATACACTTTTAGAATAACAGACACTGAGCCCTCAATCAGCAGTTCCCAACTTAGAAGGATGTAAGCTACCTGTTCTGCCACTACAGTGCAGACCACAAACCCTCTCAATGTAAAACAACTGGTCTGAAGCCCAAGTGTTGAAACTAAAAGGCTTAGAATGAGTTACACCAAGCAGTAATAAATACAATTGAGTACTTTTAAGATGATGCAAAAACAAAATAAAGTAGGTAGAAACACAAGTACAGCAAAAGCAGATGAATTTTATTTTTTTTCAGAAAAGTAGCAAAAGCAGTAGTAAATACAATTCTCATGCAGTGCAAGCTGGCACACTTGAATATGTAGCAATATTAGTCCACACACAGTTTGAAAAAATGTAATTAAATTAAAAAGGAGTAAAAGCAAGTGCAGAAAGGGTTAATTAGGTAGAATGTGGTAAAGAGATGGGCCTGGGGGAGTGTCTTAGATCAAATCTACAGTGGGGTGGGCACTGCAAAAGCCACCAAATTTAAACAAGAACTGGGAGGGGGGGTGGGGAAAAACAGTTTCAACACAGATGTGAGGAATGTGCAAATTATAAAGCCAAAAAATATAAATGCCTGTTCATTAGGCGGATGCTGTAACCACTCTGCTATTGCTGTGCTGCTTCATTTGCTATATATTCCTTGTTATCTTCTTCATCCTTTTCAGCTGCTTTAACCATAGCTAGGCAATGGGCAAACCCGCTCACCTACGGTAAGCTGTACTCGGGGTTTTAAAACACATCAATAATAGGAATTCTTCATTTTGTCTGACTGCACTGTTGCTGTTGAACACAGGGGGACTGTTGGTGGGGATATGCAGACACATGTGAGCTGTCTCGCTCATTTATTTACACATTCTTCTGTTCTACTTTGCAGGGGCATGTTTATTCTGCCAGATCTGCTCTCAGACACGCCCCCTGCACTCGCCCACACTCAGTGTAGCATTTGGAGTTCAGGCAGCGCCGCGCCTTCATTAATATGCATGGTGCGCTGCCATTCTCCTCTTCAACTGCTGCTTCCGTGCAAGACTAGATTAGTCCTGCATGGAAGATTAGTAAATCCATGGGATTGTCTTCTAAAACCAAGTCAGCTACCCAATCCACAGCAACATTGTGAGGGATGACTATGTTTAAGGAATGCCCTAATGTCCACAACCAACAAATACTCTTTCTGATTCATTGTTTCTTCCTTAATTTTTTTCTGAAAAATAAAAAGTCTCTTTCATATATCAAAACCTCTTCTGTACTGCATTAGCTAATGTTCTATCTATAAATTTTTAAACAGGTTCCAACTTTGATGCACAAGTAACAACTGTTGATCTTAAAGGAGGATCAATGAAATTTTTGTATACTTTTGGAACACCAAATAGCCAATTATTCTAGGCTTATCAATATAAAAATATGTGTATGTTTTTTCCAGAAGTATTAATATTACCATAATATTCCTACAACCATGCATGGACATTTCTATAAGCATTTTTGTATCTTTCATACTAACACATTTATGCAAATTCTCATCCTTCAACATGTTTAACATCTTATAACATAACCTTGATGGTTCAGGAGCAGAGTAGCTACACTTATCTACTTTCCTAATTCTTACAGACCTGTCTTTGGCTAAACAATCCATGGCTTCTCTTTCCATTTTAGCTTAATTATAAAATATTTTCAGTTATTGCAATAAATATCTCACATTCTTTTCACACATGTATTCCTACATCTGTATAGTAAACTACAAGGGAAGGTTATACATTCTAGGGGTACAAAAATAACACCCTCTTACGAACAACTGCTCTTGCTTTAAAAATAACTTTTAAATTCTTCTTCCTAATGTACCCCTTTAAGTCTATAATACTCTTCTTAACCAAGTTTGTTTTGGAGGATGTTATGGTTTTTTTTTTCTTTTTTACATGTATAGTATTCTACATTGTACAATTTTGATTATTTATGTAATCGTCATTTTTAGGTGAAGTGTCTTTCACACTAATTGCCTATATAAATTATTTGCATTTTTAAGGTTGGTGAAATTACATACTTCAGCAATGGTTTTTAATGATATTTGTTAGATTGTTAGAAGAACAAATTTAATTATACACACTGATATTGTTGTATATATTCGAGAGAGTCTTTGGTTGGAACACATTTTATTTTGCAAGTTTTTAGTGTGGTGTTTAATGGGTTATAATTCAAGAGGGGTAATTAGAGGTTAATTAATGTTAATTAATGCTCATTGATATGTATATAAAATGAGGGCATTAGAGAATGTAATATGTTCTGAAGAAGCTTTGTTACTAAACGAAGGGAAAGTGCGCTCAACTTGTACCTGTGTGGTTTTCGTTTTTGTGATCTGAGCAGTACTGGCTTTTTAATACTTGGAATAAAAGTGGTTTAATGTCCAGTTTCGGTTCCTGGTTTTTGCCTTGGCTCAGATTTTCTTGGTTTGTGCATCGTTTACATTGATTTCGTTGGTTTTGAGTTGCTATGGCAGAGCGAGTGGAACCGGATGTATTTATGGATACACCAGCAGCATTGAGAGACCTTATGGGGGACGACAGCACGCCTGTTATGAGAAAAGAATTTCAACAGGTGATTGTGCTGTTAACCTAGGTATTAGACAACACTTCCAACTTGTCACTTAAACAAAGCGACATACCTGGTAACCAGAACGGATTGAAAGAACATTTTAGGAACGGAGAAGGGCCGGCAACCCACCATGGAGATGGATTACAACAGCGAGAGAAGTGAGGCAGTTTTGAAAGAAACAAACAACAGAAAACTGGGAATAAAACGGACAATATGGTTCATTCAATGCCTGAAAGCAGGCGCAATTTGAACAACAACAGAGGTACTGTTAATTTCAATTTTAATTCTTGGAGCAACAAACATTTTAATTTTAACGAATGTGCATTTAACAAAGACTATGAATCTTTTGATGAAACCCTTAAGTTATTCAAAGACAAACTATACATTCTAAAATCAAATCAACTTGAAATTGACTATTTAAAGGAATGTATTAACACTGAGAGAATTCCTAAAGGACTTAGAATAACCAAATATCCAAATAATGTGAAATTTAATTCTATGTTATACAAACAATTGACTGAATTATTTAATAACACAGGTATTGAAATGTTGAAATATATGGTCAGGGATTATGAAGCACAGAATGAAATGCTTATATCTGAAACTAATGAATTGCATACTAAACTGTTTGAAGTCAATAATGACAATTTCGATACAAGGAAATATGAGAATTTATTTAAAGAGACTGATAATTTTTGTGACAAGGTCATTTACAGGAAGATAAAAAAACTTGACAGGGATTTGCATGATTATAACAATGGTAGAGCATACCCAATTTTTAACAAATCTAGTGATTTTAAGGTCAACGATATAGAAAATAAGAGTAAGGAACACCAAAAGAATGGGTCTAATTTGCTAACAACACATGAATCCCCTTTAGAACAGGAAGCAGTAAGGAGGAGTGAGAGGATAGCCGACAAACTGAGAAAACATTCATACCAGAACCCCCTGCCACCCAGGGAACATGGGGGGAGATTTCAGGGGAGGGCTCAGATGTATTAATGTACAATATAGACCCCTACAATCCTCTTTATGGGGGCAGTAGTTACATGGATTCTAATGACAATAATACTGACATTATACACCGGAAGGACAATTTCACGATTTACAATTTTACTGATAATATTATAGATGATGTTTATTTCAAATTGTTTACTAAGTGTTTTCACTTTGTACCTATAAAAAATGGGTCATTGGTAAATACATTGATAGACATCAAGTTATTTACAAGACAGTTAAATTTAAATGTTTTTTTCAAAGGAAGGACAAATGATGACTTACATAAAAATAGTACTTTTAACCCACCTATGAACCCTGTGTTAAGAGTTTTTGAAGAAATGGTTGAAAGAGATGTGAGGCAAATTAAACCCCACTGGGATTTTGAACATGAAAATTGGACAGAAGAGGAAGAGACATTAGTAAGAAAATTGAGAGAAGAAAAAATTAGGGTGATGAAACCTGACAAGGGGGGTGGGGTGGTTTTGATGTACCAGGAAATGTATGAGAATTACATACATAATATTGTACAAGACACTGATCGTTATATGCTAGTATCTCGCAACAAAATAAATATTGCCTATTCTAAGATTAATTATTACTTGATGGACCATCTATTGCAGGGGAGTATAAATGAGAAATTATACAACTTTCTGCACGTGGAAAATCCCCGGCTTCCTGTTATATTTGGGATACCAAAAGTTCACAAAGGGTTAGAACCACTTAAATTTAGACCCATTGTAGCAGGAGCAGGGAGTATTATGGAACCTTTAGATATTTTTATAGACACACAATTGAAACACTTTATTAACACAGTTCCACATATTAGTAGAGATTCTTGGGAATTTTTGAAGAACATTCCAATAAGGAAAGTTGAGAGAGTTATATTTTGTTACTATAGATGTGGTAGAATTATTCCCGAGTATTCCCCACACCATTGGATTGGAATGGTTTCATGAGATTTTAAGCACGGATTCCGGTTTGAATAGTAACCTTGTCAATTTAATTATAGAATTTACTGAAACAGTATTGATGAATAATTTTGTGTACTTCAATGGCGACCATTTTCAGCAAAAGAAGGGTGTTGCCATGGGGGCAGCATGTGCCCCCATTTACGCAAATTGCGTTTTATATTTCTGGGAGAAAAAATTTATTTTTAATACAGCATGGAAGCAACACATTCTTTTTTATACCCATTTTTGGATGATGTCTGCATTTTTTGGGAAGGGTTCAGACAATCATTCCTTGAATTTTATGAATATATAAATGTTTGCACAGATTTTTTGAAATTTACTTATACTTTGAATGAAACAAGTATCAATTATTTGGATGTCACCTTGTATAAAGATTCATTTGATTATCTACATTCAAAATTATACAGAAAACCTTCTTTTTCCAACGCATACTTACATTTTCAGAGTGGACACCCTTTTTTTCAGAAAAAGGGTATAGTAAAAGGACAGTTGATAAGGGCATCCAGGATGACAAGTGAGGATGCGATTTTCTCTGATGAGGTTAAAAATATAAGGGAGCTTTTCATTGAAAGAGGCTATCCAGACTCTTTGTTACAGACTTTAATCAATGAAATAACAAAAGAGAGAAAGACTAAATACTTTCCACTATTAGGACAGAAAGATGAAACGGTGTTGACAGCGAAAGAAGAAGAAAAAATGGAAAATTATAGTCAAGCACTGGTACACACTTTCTCTGATACTTCTGACAGGGTGGAAGGTATTATCAGAAAATACTGGCCCACATTGAAAATGAGCAATGAGATTGGAAAGTATATCCCTAACTACCCTGTATTCATTAGAAAAAGAGGGAGGAATTTAAAAGATTTGTTTGAGATAAAAGAAGGTTATACGACAAGGAATTCTAATACTAAAAAAGGTACACATAAATGTGGTTCCTGTCGACAATGTGAATATATTTTACTCCAACAGGGCATCTACATCCCTTCTAGAGAGTACAAGTTTTCTCCATCTGGGCACTATAATTGTGGTACAAAAGGCATTGTGTATATTGGGATATGCATGGTTTGTAAAAGTTTTTACATAGGTAAATCTACTTGCACTCTAAGAAAAAGAATCTACGAACACATATACGAAATAAGCAAAGGGAAAGAGTCCAATGCCTTTTATAAACATTCATTGACATGCAAAAATATGTGTATCAAATTTGCTATTATTGAACAGGTTATGTTAGACCCTAGGGGGGGCAACTGGGAATCCCGAGTGGAATTTAGGGAATTATATTGGCAACTCAAATTGGATGCCAGTAGACCCCCTGGTCTTAATGATAGCATTAGTATACAGAGTGTGTTGAAGTTAAGACAAGCTAAGTTATAATAGTAGGTAGTAGAGATTTTTACACGATAAAATACTGTTGAATTACATTGTATTTTAGGGTAGTAACTTGGCAATCTCCTTTGTAATAAAAAGGAAGAAAAGAATTTTTTATTTATTGCCCAACACACAGTTTTTTCTATAAGGTTTAGTTTTGCAAGGTACATTCTGTTTAGTGGGAAGCTTACTTAGTAAAAATCATTAAATGTTTTTTTCTTTTCTTTTTTACATGTATCGTATTCTACATTGTACAATTTTGATTATTTATGTAATCATCATTTTTAGGTGAAGTGTCTTTCACACTAATTGCCTATATAAATTATTTGCATTTTTAAGGTTGGTGAAATTACATACTTCAGCAATGGTTTTTAATGATATTTGTTAGATTGTTAGGAGAACAAATTTAATTATACACACTGATATTGTTGTATATATTCGAGAGAGTCTTTGGTTGGAACACATTTTATTTTGCAAGTATTTAGTGTGGTGTTTAATGGGTTATAATTCAAGAGGGGTAATTAGAGGTTAATTAATGTTAATTAACGCTCATTGATATGTATATAAAATGAGGGCATTAGAGAATGTAATATGTTCTGAAGAAGCTTTGTTACTAAACGAAGGGAAAGCGCGCTCAACTTGTACCTGTGTGGTTTTCGTTTTTGTGATCTGAGCAGTACTGGCTTTTTAATACTTGGAATAAAAGTGGTTTAACGTCCAGTTTCGGTTCCTGGTTTTTGCCTTGGCTCGGATTTTCTTGGTTTGTGCATCGTTTACATTGATTTAAATGTATATATTCTAACAGTTCTCCCTTTTGTTTTAAAAACACAAAAATCAGTTTACATTGATATGTACTCTTTGGTCAGATCATAATTTTCATCATGATTTACAGAAAAAACATTAGGAAACAAAACCTTTTAGCTTTATTTTGATACAACAGGTTAAAACACAATTTTACACAGTTAATACAATAATAATAAGCATTACTACCAGAATTGGGTGTATAATTCAGTCTAATAACTTTTATCCCTTTGCATACCATTCTGTAAAAATGTTCCACCAATTATGGGCTGTGTATGCTTCATTTCTTTTTAGCTGACTTAGATTTTTTTATTATTTTTTGTACCTGCTGAATTAACTGTTTGCTTTCATTTATGAGTTCAACGAGTTGTTAAAATGTTGCAAAAAGTATTTTTGAAAATTCATGTGTCTGTGTCTGTAAATGCATAATTTGTGAAATATCCTGTCCTGTCAATTTTAATCTGTTTGCCAATATCTCTATATCAATTGAGTTTAATGCACCTAAGCCTGTTCCCATCCCCCCAAAAGAATATTATACCATGCTCTTCATTTCCTACACCCCTTTCTCCTTGCAGTATGCAGCATTTTATACAAGTACTGTTTTATAAAGATGCATTTGCTTTACATTGTGAGAGTTGGACATATACCTGTCCTTTGGCTGTCTTCCAGACTGTGATACTCTGGTTAATGGAAAGATTTTCAGTGTGACATTTTTGTCCCTGGGACAAGAAAAATTACCGTGAGTTCTATTTGTAGTATCATTTACCCAGTACAACTTTATACTAGTACTATTACTTCTGTATGCCTTTCCTGCCAGTGTCTTCGCTATCCCTGGTGCTATTCTTCTTCTTCTTCTTTCGGCTTTTCCTGGTTAGGGGTCGCCACAGCGGATCAACTGTCTGCTCATGATTGGCAATGGAGTTTTACGGTGTCGAGTTGCCAGCCCGGCACCCAACCTTCCACAGAAGGCACACACACAAACACACACACACACACACACACGCACACACATGCACTCACACCTAGGGCCAGTTTAGAGTGTCCAATCCACCTACAGCATGTCTTTGGGATGTGGGAGGAAACTGGAGCATCCGGAGGAAACCCACGCGACCACATGCAGACTCCACACAGAAGGCACCCCAGCTGAGGATTGAACCAGAGAACCTCTTGCTGTGATGCAGCAACATTAACTGCTGCACCACCGTGGCCGCCCTATCCATGGTGCTATTATACAATTAAAAAAAACTTAAAAAAATAGATATTGGTCTCGCTAGCACATGCTTAAAAACAGATATATTTACATTATTTACATTTACTGTTGTCTGCCTTTTGCTCTTTTGTATACCAAACAGGTACAGTTTAGGCAGCTTCATTTTTATCTTCTGAAAAGAAAATACATGCATGTCACTTTTGTGACTTCATTTCTTTACTACGTTTAACTAGTCTAATTTGATCTCTATGCACTGGAACTGTTGTGGTTTTCTTTTTTACCTTTTGATAGATTATCTGGAATGCTAGTTTAAAATGTTTCTGAGTAAGGCATTTTTTTATTATTCCACTCTAGCATGCTTTGTAGCAACCTTGACTGTGTGTACAAATTTGCTGAAGTTTTTTGATTTATGACTTTTACTGGCTTTGTCTTTTGCAATTCTTCTTTAAGCCAGGCTTTTAAAGTAGTGTGCTGTAAATCATTTTCTGTCAGCTCAGCTAATTCATCTTTTTTTTATCTGTAACTGCTGTCTAAGGACATTGGCAACTTCCAGACACTTCATCCCACAATGTTGTTTTTGTCAAGGGAATGTCATGCCTTTTAAATTTGATTAACTTCTTTGAGAAAGTCACCAAGGCCATAGACGAGGGGAGTATGGTGCATACTGCCTACATTGACCTGGAAAAGGCCTTCAATACTATTCCCCACTCAGGCATAATAGATAAACTCTCTCAACAAGGCATCAATCCATATATTACCAGATGGGTAGCAAACTGGCTCAATGATAGAACCCACCTAGTCAAAATAGGGGATGCCACTTCAAGTAGTCAACCCATAACAAGTGGTGTACCCCCAGGGATGGGTCTTGGGGCCTCTGCTGTTTGGGATATACTTCTCAGAGGTGCAGGCCAAATCTAGTGGGTTATGGCTGACCAAGTTTGCAGATGACTGCAAGCTGGGTGCTGTCATCAATTCCGCTAGTGATGTGGACATCCTCCAAGAGGGTCTCGTCCAAACAAGTGAATGGTGCTAGAAACAAGGCCTTAAACTGAATGTCAAAAAATGCATTATCATCCCTTTTGGTGAGAATGATGTCCCCAGAAATGATCACATTGCATGCTTAGTGCCTTATTATCAATCAGTTGTGAGGGACTTGGAAACCCAGGTTGATAGCAAACTGACTTTTGACCACCATATTGCCTCCATTGTACAGAAAGCTTTCAACATGCCCCACCTCATTAGTAAGGGTATCTCATCCAGGGACAAGGTGGTCATAACATCCCTGTATTCTTCCCTTATAAGACTGATTATTGAATACAATGCCCCTTTCAGCATGTACCTCACAAAGCACATGCAGCAGCTGGAGAGACCACAGAGATTCCTCACCCGGAGATCCAGGACCTCAAACATCTACCCTACACAGATAGGCTAAAAGCCCCATCCCTCTACTCAGTCTCCTACAGACTCCTCAGAAGTGACCTCTGTCTGGCATACAAAGCAATTTTGGACCCCGCCTTGATGGGACTGCTGCATATCTGCACATCAAGCTCTACTCGCTTAACCTACACGTGCAACCTCAACCTGATCTGTGACATCAATAGGACTTGTTGGCAAGACAGATGTGTGTCCCAGAAACTCTCCCTTTTGTGGAATAGACTCCCTCTCCACGTAAAGCAGAGTACCTCTTTAACGCTTTTTAAGTGCAACCTGGATAACTGGATGAGGAACAGAAAATACACTCCTGCGATTCCACCTATGTCCCAGCTGGACATTGGCATAGGGTGCTGACTTGTTGGAACATGGGCTAAATTCTTGGCTAAGCTTCTAAGAGCCTCAGGGCCAATAGCCTAGTAACTTCCTATGATCCTATGAAGGTCTGGAATTTCTTTCTTTAACTCTTTACTAACCAGATTCTTTTTTTGTCTTGCAACTGTTGCTTAAAAGTTTCAATTTATTTTTGTAAATCTGCATGGGCTGTCTGATATTTTCTCAGTAACCTATTCTGCTGACTCTAACGCTCTTATGCACTTCTGAAAAAGTGTTTGTAAATCTTGTATAAACTTTTCTGAATTTATTTTGTTTGTCTTTTAGAAGTTTTTTAAATGTTTCTGTCAATTCACCATGAACTTTGTCCATGTCCTTATCTGTTTTGCTGTGCGAAGGCTTCATTCCACTTTTGTATATATTCTCAAAAGGCAGTAGCAGCTGGTGACTTCAAATCAAAGGGAGGTTGCAGGAGACAGATGAATGGGTGGGGCCAATAGAATGGAGTGTGGCCAACTAGAAAGGGGTGCAACTATGCTCAAAACCACAAAAAAAATGGGACTTTAATTAAACACGCTGCCCTGGGTGCCAAACCATCATCATGAAAGTCCAATCAAGACAGAATGAAGTGTAGAAGAAAAACATATTTCAATACATTGGCTACATGACAGCTTACTTAATATCTAGATGGAAACAAAAAGGTTGTGAGGTATGAAAAAAATAAATTACTTTTTAAATACATTACTGGAATGCCAGTCAAAATCAAGTATAAAAAAACAAGCAGCACTCAACTCAAGCCACTTCTTCTTGCACTGCAGTTCTAATTATAATATATATTCAGCTTTATAAAAGTACCAAGTAACATGCTGAAAGTAGCAATCTCTTTGATACCCCCACTTGTAAAAATGTTTCTTATCCAAAAAAGGCCTGCTGCCTGACAACAACTATCTACTTGTTTCATGGGGAAAACAAGATCAAAGTAAAAAATGTACAGCAAACAAGAAACAAGGTCAAGATAAATTGCTTACAGGATTACTGCACAGGTTATGGACCACACACGATAGATTGGCATTCTGTTTAATTTACTGGTAAAGCCTGCAAAGATGACTGCAAGTCTCCAACAAATGTAGTGAGCTTCTGAAAATACTGTAATCCTGTCCTGTATTACAAATACATATACTGTCATATGCATTTCAACACCTAAGGCTTATACGTTCCCTAGTTATTTAAATATCCTCTGCATGGCAACAACAAAAAGGCTTTCAATGTTGGTAATCCTTTAACAGTATGCTTATTAAAGCCTCGTTGCATCTTACAATCTCAGACAAGCTTACCTGATGGTCATTAAAGCCTTGCTACTTAAACAAAGCGCAACCGGCAGTGCAACACATGCATTTTCTGAATAATAATAAGCATAAATCAACAGTATAAAAATATGACAGAAGACCAGAAAATTCTGCAAAATCAAAGACAGATGAAAAGCCACTATAGTACTTGTGTCTACCTTGGATGGGGGGATACGCTGCACACTTACACCGCATAACTGCTCCTTGCCTTGCTTGGACACATCCAGAGTCACTACATGGGGGAGTGGGTTGCAAGAAGTATGTCACAATTTGAAATGTCTCTGACTGACAGTGATGGCTCTGACACATTTGTCATATCTCTCAACCTCAGAGCAAGAAATCTGAAAAAAGCCATAAATACAAGTGGGACAAAGGCCCAAAAATAAGGACAATTTTTAAATATTGCTCTTATAAACTTAACAGGATAATAGAATAGTTGGTATTGCATTAATATGAAGTTCCTGAAGGATATGAAATCTGAAACTCAAATGTCTGTCATTATTTTCTAACTTCAATCTTTGATGATTTGCAACTAATTTGCTAGAAAAACACAATGTTATAAAAAATGGACCAAAATGTGATGCAAAAATATAAAGTGGCCACACAATACAGCTGGGAACATGTCAAAAAAGGGACACTTTTTAATATTAGTACTGTTAAGTTGAGCAGCTGACAAAATAAGAGAATCTACATGCATTTCTGAAATAAAAGTAATCTATAACTCTGATCATTACAATTATTTCTTAATTGTAAACCCTCCACATTTTCATCCAAAATTGCCATTTTGCAGAGGGATTATTAGGGGAGAGCAACATTTTGAGCCAAAGTCGGGGACAGTTGAGAGGTTTGGATATACCTAATTCTATAAAGTGATTTATTTGCATGTACCTCTCAACCTCTTAATGCATGAAATCTGGACAAGGCCAAATATATTGGGGGAAAGTACAGACTGTACAAAAAATTCCTGTATAAACTTAGACAGTTGATAGAATAACAGGTCTTGCTTTAGCATGCATTTTTTCTGAAGGGTATGAAGTCTGAAACTCAATGTCTGTCATTATTTAGTGACTTCATTCCTAAATGATTTGCCAGAAAACCACAAATTTTATGAGGAACAAACCAAAAATAAAAAGCAAAAATCTATTCATTCTGTGAAAATCTGGACATTTGAGAGTTATAGTTCAGCCGGGTCTGTCTTTGAGTTTGCTGCCGTGCCCCCCTCATAAAATCATGGTGGAATGAGGCCTCCCCACTGCAGCTATTCCAATGTCCCATTACTTGGCTATTTCTCCCCATTTACCATAAACACTGTAATGTGAATACTGCTTTACTTCGACGATGATTTGGATTTCATTTAAATGTTTTATTTTACATTTTACAGCACGAACACTAATAAACATCTGGTAAACATAGAAATGTAGTCTCACAATGAAAACAGAGTTAGCATTAAAACTTCTCTGCCCTTAAAACGCACATTGATTGAAACAGCATTGAAACTCACATTCAAAGAAAATACTTCTGGCCAATGGCAGATACAGATTAAACTTTGGGCTGCTTTCAAATCATAGGCCCCTTGCACACAAAACATACGTCTTCTTTGATACGCCTTCCAGATTTTATTAAATTATATTCCTCATATAATACAGTACAGTTGTTAGACAGCATTTAAATTTACTGTTTTGAACATTTTCCCAGTAAACAACGAAACAAAATACATTGACCAATAATGACAAAACTGCCCAATTCAGAACATTTCCATCATAAAAGTCTACTCAAACTTCTACAATCCACCAGTATCAGTAAATATGCACAATCTCTGCAGAAGTAAAAGTCATCTAAATAATTCCACATTAAAGAGATCTGTAACTAATGAAGAGGTTGCTGCTAGCAAACAACTTTATATTTCATTGTTTCATCTCCAAATAAAGGGCCTGTTAAATGATAAGCTAGTAATACTGCAATAGGGAATGGATAGCAAACTGATAACAGGTTCATAGTTACTAGGTATCTCAGCCAAAGAGGGCCTTCTCAGGATTGCAGCATCCACCCCCATTAAATGTACAGCACAGTACAATATCAGCAATGCATCTACATATTGTGGGAGTAGAATCCGCAACCTTCTGCACTAAAAGCAAGGAAATGACCTGCTGTGCTATTAACAATGGAAACTAACTCACCATAAGCAGCACTAAACTTCTCTTCCCCTGAAGCTCTTAGCTCCTTGTAAAATCACTCAACACTCAACTGTATCTCTCAGCTTTGCAGTACATGTGCACAAGAAATCTGGAAAAAGCCAACATTTATGGGGGGGGGGGGCAAAAGCCCACAAACCAGGGACACATTTTAAACATTGCTTGTATAACCTTGGAACGTTGCTAGAATAAAATGCTGTGCTACCACCATGCATTTCACTGCCAAGTCTTGGACCCAGAATCCTGTGCATTACAGTCAGAGCAACCTGCCACTATGCCAAATCAACTGTTTTTTGAAAGACAAGAAGACTTAAACTTAAATGGCTATCATTTAGTACTTCTCATCATAGCGCTCAACCTCTTAGCACAAAACAAATCTGCACGAAGCCAATAATGAGGGAATACAGCCCCAAACATATTCAGTGAATTCAGTTCTCACCATAGCTCTCAACCTCTTAGCACAAAAAACCTGCACAAAGCCAATAATGGGGGACTACAGACCCAAAAATAGGGACAAATTTCAAATATTGATCTTATAAACTTAGAAAATTAACAAGAAGGTCATACATTGTTGCCCCCAAAAGCATTAACAATAAATTTAGAAGGTCTGGTATACCACGTTGCCTTTTTGTTTATTTTCTGCAGTTTGTTTTTTGTTTTATGATAAACTTAGAAAATTGCTAAAATAAAATGTTTTGTGTTACCATGTACTTTCTGAAGAATATGAAGTCTGAAATTCAAGTGTCTGAAAATCCAGAAAACCAGATGAGGCAAAAATCTGAATGCTTTTCAGAAGTGGTGGTGGGTAGGGTATTCAGGTTCTTGCTACCTGTATCCATGGTTGAGGGTTTGAACTGGGGTTTCTCTTTAGCCACCAGTTATAGTTAACTGGGGCACCCTGAGCTCAGTCTGTTGTAAATGCCATTTTCCTTCCTTCAGTAAAATCCATTGCAAGTTCTCCCACAACAAGAGCAAGCCCTTCCTTCCCGCAAGAGCAAGCTGGGTGCTACCCAGCCTGCAGACATTGCAGTCCGATCCCCTTCCAGTCTATGCAGTCCAATCCCTTTACTTCTGGGATCTCTGCAGCTGAATGTTGTCTTCCTAATCTGGACTGCTGGTTAACCAGCAGAGGTTCCGGGACTTGCGATTGTGTTCTTTTTGTTTTACTTTTATTTTTGTTTTACTTTTCTTTTCTGTTTTACAGCTGGGGGGCTGCAGTTCTGCAGTCCAATAGCATGAGCTGCCCCTGTCTAAAGGATGAAACAAGATCTACAGGACACTCTGTTAATAACTAATTTGATTGCTGTTTTAACCCTGAAATTAACGTGTTACATGTAGTGACAGGACATAACTGTTTAACATCTGGATATAATGTAAGTGTATCACCCTTATAGGTTCATAGGTGTTTACTAGGCTAACAACCACAAGGGCCTTTTTAAGCCTAGCCATGCATCCCATGCATATCTGGTTCTTTAACAAGCAAGCGAGAGAGAAACACAATAACAGCCGGTAACTACAAATAAAGTCTTATTTAATGAGCGCTTTCAGTGGAGACAATGCTTCACCTTCATCAGATACCATAAAATCAATTAACTGTGTTTTTATGCACTTATCAAATAGCTAAACTAATTGATTAATTAGTTAATTACAAATAGTAAAGCCACTTATCAAAAAAAGGAAAAGAAAAGGAGTACATATATACAACACAAAGCTATATTGTAATGTCATGCAAAAACACAGTCTGAAATGTCTGGTTCTTTACCATCAGAAGATTTTTTCTTACAGTTTAACTTTCCAACAACGGTCTGAACTGTACTTTTATAACATTGCACACAGAAAGCAGTTTCATGTGACTTGCACAATAAACATTCACTGTCATACCACGCATTCTTTTGTTTGAGACACCAGACAAATGTTGTAATCCATTTGCATAATGCCTATCAACTTGCCTTAATTTTTACATTTGCCAGTATGCTGTGTATACCAACATTGCATTCTGTCCCAGATTTTATCTGGTTGTTCATAGGTTCATAGGTAGGTACTAGGCTATCTGCCCAAGGGCATTTATAAGCCTAGCGAGAGTGTGTCAGCTTTCGCCGCCCCATTGATTAATTAACTGAGCCTCTGTCAAGCAGAGCCAATGAAGTGATCCCAGGGGTGTATTTTCTGTTACCCATCCACTCAACACGGTTTCTCTTGAAGAGTTTTAGTGAGGGGCTCTGCCTAAGATAGATAGGAATTTTGTTCCAAAGCATGGGGGAGTCTCTGTGACTGAAATCTATTCCTCCAGCATGTTCTATTTATTGTTGTGGTGAGGTTTAGCTCACTAGAGTGCATGGCTCACAGTGACTTGGATTTCTTTAGGTGGAGCATGTCCATCAATTCTGAGTTGGACATGGATTTGTAAGTCAGGCAGAGATCACCTCTGAGTAAACTATATGCCACTGAGTACAGCCGGAGTTTTTTTCAGTCGGTCTGCATAGGACATATGTTTGAGGCCAGTAATCCTCTTGGTGAGGTACTTTTGTGGTCTTTCCAGCTGTTGGAAGTGTCTTGTGAGGTACATTCCAAATGAGGCATTGTACTCTATGATGGGTCTGATGAGTGACGAGTGGAGGGGCACTATAACCTTGTTATTTCTAGATGTGAACCCTTTAGTAATTAGATGGGCCACATAGAAGGATTTCCTAACTACTTTGGCAATATGATTGTCAAAGGAGAGATTACTATCTACCTTGGTCCCCAGATCTTTTATTACCTCTTCTGTATTAAGGGGGCTGCCACCTATATGGTAATTCGTGGGTGTTTTGTTTTTCTCAAATGGGATGACTATGCATTTTTTGACATTTAGCTTGAGGCCATGACTTTGGCACCAGGTGTCTGTCTCAGTAAGGCCTTTTTGGATGATGTCCGTTTCAGCCGGAGAGTCAGTTATGGCTCCCAGTTTGCAGTCATCAGTGAACTTGGTTAGCCATAGTCCTCCTGTGTTTGCCTGTACTTCTGAGAAGTATATGCCAAACAGTAGAGATCCCAGGACCGAGCCTTGCAGGACACCACTTGTGACTGGTTTAGAGTCGTACCTGGAGCCTGCTATTCTTACCGCATGAGTTCTGTCTGTAAGCCAGTTGGCAATCCATCTTGTGAGGTAGAGGTTTATGTTCAGGCTGGTGAGTTTTTCTATAATACCTAAGTGAGAAATGGTGTTGAACGCCTTGGCGAGGTCAAGGTAGGCTGTTTGAACCACCTTTCCCTCGTCTATGGCCTGGGTGACTGTCTCAAAGAAGTCAACCAGGTTTAGTAGGCATGATCTGCCCTTAACAAACCCGAAATGGGTCGGGTCAAGTGTTTGGAGGTTCCCAATGTCTTTGTTAATGAGTTCCATGATGATGCGCTCCACAGCTTTGCAGGCCATACATTCATCATATCATACGTTCTGATACATTAAGACTAAAACTCTGTTTACATTTTCTACTATGACCACTAATGACATCCATATTGTGTGTGACACAGGAAAAAGTCTTACCACACAGCAAATAGACAAGTGATCAAGCTGTTATGTAGCAGATAGCTGGAAATTTCCCCATAGTCACTCGAAAAGCTGGTGAAACAAAACTGGCAGTTGCAGATTTGAAACCTTGGAATTCATCGACCCAGAGAATTTATTGCACTGCGACCTTCCTACATGACAGTTTGAAAACTATACTGCAGCAAGCTGTATAAAAGCAGCGTGCTCCTGTTTAGGACTCGCTCATAAATTTTATTTACTGTGGCTGTACTGGAGTGACCCTATACAGGGCACCACTCCCCCTGTGTTCAAATACAGGCTAGGCTCGCCAGTGAAAAATTAATTATCTTGGCACTTTGCAATACTATAACAACTTTAAGCAACTTAAGTGCAGTTACTAATAAAACAACTTATCTGTATAACAAATGACACATAATATATGTTACAGCCCTTAATGTATAAGGTTTGCTTCTCTATACAGATACAGATGATGATTCTCCAATTATCTCAGAACTATGTGTTCCTACAAAAATACCTGAACTAACACCATTTAGTCTTGGTCTTTTTATACAGTTCTTTTCATGAAACCTGGATCCATTTGTTACCTTGGTATTTGCTTCATGTCATGCAGTCTACTGATAAGCTGAATTTTGTTCTGTTTCAAGGTGCATTTTGTGGCAACCTTCAAGACTTAGGGAGTTGTCCTTGTCTCCGGTTGTCCTTGCAGCTGCACTAGTCAGGAATTAGGGAGTCATCCTTATCTGCAGTTCTCTTTGTAGCTGTACTAGTCACAGAACAACTATTACGCACAGTATGGATGCCAGACATATACTGTAATTAACTGCTCTATTTTTTCCTACTTTTCCTACTTATTTTCAGCTAAGAAAGTTTTAACCCTTTAATATATATATATATATATATATATATATATATATATATATATATATATATATATATATCAACGGAAATGTGCATGCACTATTGTAAGTGTTTAAATGTATATATTCAATCAGATGCAACTAAATTCTCTGACCTATATTAGATCTCAGAAACTATTAAAGAAATTTGTGAAAGACTGAGATGCAGAGGTAAACGGAGAGGCAGAAGAAGGAGGTATACTTTTGTAACCCACTCAGCCAACATTGACAGCTACTCAGACATGTTCCTAAGTGAAAGACACAAAAATCATATCACCTAAACCATGAGGGGTGTCAGGACATGCAATAGTAGTTTTGCAAGTCACACCCACCAAAACACATAAAGGCTGTGCAGTATGGATCTGCTTGTATTTAGAGATGAGAAAACAAAAAAAAAAAAAAATAGGATTATTTATGGCTTTAGATATACAGTGAGGAACAGCCCATTAAGGAGAATGCTACCTTTACTGTGTTGGGAGACATGTAACGAATACTTGAAAGATTTATATAAAGCTGCTGCCATCTTAAAAAGTAGACAATCTATAGAAGTCAAAATGCAAAGCCTTAAAAGCATAATGGCAATAGACTAGATTTAAAAATCTGACAGTTGTTAAAGCTGACAAAATAAGTCATCCATGTTAGTGTCTTCTCAAACTAAAGCTAACAGATCAAAAACTTACAAGCAAGCACAAGAACCTGGGCTCAAGAGGAATAAATCAGGACAAATGTATTATTTGGCTGTTGAATGGACAGATCATCTGTAACCTAGACAACACAAATTCCACTATTTCCTCACCCTTTCACTACATACTTAAGCTTTCTATGGGGGCAGGAGGGTCAGTCCTATGGTAAATTTATAGTTACCTATCAAATCATCTAAGTTGTATTTGAAGAGGATTAGGGAAGTACTTTGCTTAATACAAAGGGAAGAATAATCTAGATGAGAGCAGTTCTTTGAGAGAGGAATTTATCTCATTAGTAGGTTCTATTTATGTTGGGCAGCCATGGTGGTGCAGCGGTTAGTGTTGCCACCTCACAGCAAGAGGTCCTCTGGTTCAATTCTCAGCTGGGGTGCCTTCTGTGTGGAGTCTGCATGTCCTCCCTGTGGTCGTGTGGGTTTCCTCCGGGTGCTCCAGTTTCATCCCAAAGGCATGCAGTAGGTGGATTGGACACTCTAAATTGGCCCTAGGTGTGAGTGTGTGTGCCTTCTGTGGAAGGTTGGGTGCCGGGCTGGCAACTCGACACTGTAAAACTCCACTGCCAATCATGAGCAGACACATGATCTGCTGTGGTGACTCCTGACCGGGAAAAGCCAAAAGAAGAAGAAGTAGGTTCTGTTTATGTTTAGATCTTTTGATAATTTGTTACAGGTTTTGTGATATGTGGGAGGTCACACAGGACTGGGTCATTTGAGACCTTGTATGCAAGGCAGAAGTCACCCCTTACGAGTCTGTTCTAGATGGAAAAAAAACAAAGACGTAAGATGATCTGAGTAGTTGATTGAAATCATATTCTTGATTCTCTTTATTGATATATTTATTTGACATTCGTTTACCAGCAAAGTTCAATTGGGAAAAATACCCGTTTTCAGCAGAGGCCCAGGGAGAAAAGCTCCAACACAATTACAGACAGAAACAACAGCTTCTACATAAAATTAACAAAAGAAACTAAAACAGAGAAGCCAAAATGCAGATAAACAAATCAAAAGGTTTGTATATACATTTTTGCATGAGAAGATAGACAGGCATACATAAGCATTTCAGATAAAACTTGAATTTTATAAAGAAGATTAACAACTGTATCTACAGATGTGCAATTTAAATAGGACATTTAACTCAGAGCGCAGGAATTAGTGAAGTAGGTAGACTAGTATAAGAGATTTAGAGAGGAAGAGGGAAGGTAAACGTTAGTAGAAGTGATAGGTAAAGATAGGGGAAAGGAGGCAGGAGGGGAAGAAGAAGAATGAGTGAGGTAATTGAAGTAAGATATAGTAAAGGGAGAGATTCAGCTTGGTCTAGAACATAGATCATGACTTGAGTAGGAAGTCTTTTAGTTCAAGCTTGAATGTCTAGATAGTCAAGGTTTTTCTTGATAAGAAAGTGCTGTTTTTTTTTTTCAAGTTAGATCATGTGTTTGGGCAGATATATACCAGAAGGAGCATTATATTCTATTATGGGTGCCATATTAAGGGGGTGCAGTACTCCAGTGTGTGTCATCCTTCTTATGAGACATTAAACTGAGACCCCATCAGCCTGAGTTGGCAGTGACTTAGGAGGGTGTAAAATGTCCTGTGGCACTTAGCGAAAAAAAAAAAGAAAGATATTTTCATCTCAAGAAAAAATAATAGCTTTTCCATTCCACCTCTTCTACTACAACCTTTTTTATTTAATCTATTATTTTTATACCAATTTTTCTTTCTGACCTCCTCTCAATCATATTAAATTTTCTTGTCTTTATTTTGTATGCTCTTTTTCTTCCAAATTTCCAGAGACAATTTTTCTTTCTTTTTTTAATTTCCCCATCCACAGTTCTCTATACCTTTCAAATAACAACTATTTTCATAAGCTGCATGCAAAACCCAATCCAGATGCACTGATGGAAAAAATCAATATTAGATTAACTAAATTCAGCCCTTTAACATTCTATATATTTCAGCCTTTTAAAGGATTTAATCTAAAACCTAACAAAAAAAAATCACTCTAGAAACAGCTGGGTAAACACACTTTCTAAATAAATTAATTTCCCTAGTACATACATGATTTACATATCTACTTTCTTTCTCAATGCTAACAAAACAGTTTGCACTAGTTCATCAACTTTCTTATTTTTTTTAAATCGCCGACTATTATTCTATTAGAGTGGATTAACTCTGAACTCTAACACCTAACATGCCCCTGGATTCACCAATCTTCCATGCAGGACTAGCTTAGTCCTACACGGAAGCACCTGTTTAGGAGCAGGATGGCAGCACGCCATGCAGATCAATGAAGGTGTGCTGCCTAAGCTCCTAGGCTTGCACGGAGCATGTACGAGTGCAGGGGGTGTGTCTGAGAGCAGAGCTCTCCGAATAAACATGCCCCTGCAATGTAGAACAGCAGAAAGTGGGAAGAAATGAGCGACATCGCTCATAGGTGTCCACAGATCCCCACCAACAGTTCCCCATGTGTACAACAGCAACAGTACAGAAAAAATAAATGAAGAAATGCTTTTATTTTTTTTAAAAATCCGATTAAAGCTAACCGTAGGTGCGCTGGTGTGCCCATCACTTCGCTACGGTTAAAGCAGGTTAAAAGGCTGAAGAGGATAACAAGGAAGCTATAGGGGAATAAAACAGTACAGCAATAGTGTAGTGGGTAGAACATTCGCCTAACAAGCAGGCATTCTTGGTTCGAGTCCCACTATAGCACAGTCTGCTTTACATGGCAAAGCACGTTATAACCAATATTTTTGTTGCAAAACCCGCTAAATAAGGCACTAGTAAGCAGGTCTAAGCGCAACTAAGCAGTAGTAAGCAGATGTAAGCACTAGTAAGCATGTGTAAGTGTATTTGCATGGGGGTAAGCACTGCCTACACATATTAAGCAATCTGGAAGCTTACTGAATATAAGAAACTGTAACCGGAAGTTAGCAGTGCTTAGCTCCGCTCAAACATGCGCACACCCGCTTATAACTGCTTTAAAGTGCTTTAATCACACTGTATCCAATGGCCCATGGTCTGCTCAGCAACAAAATAAACAGCCTCTGCAAGGCTCAAATCCAGGACCATGCACACCATAGACAAAGTTATTTACCACTAAGCCATGACATATATACATAAAGCTGATGTTTTCGGAAGCTTATCATCCAGCGCAGTCATGCTACAATACAGAGAATGTAACCATCTAGATGTATGTGTGTGTGTGTGTGTGTGTGTGTGTGTGTGTGTGTGTGTGTGTGTAAATATATTAATATCTAAACAGATACAACATATCTATATATGTAGATATATATATATATATATATATATATATATATATATATATATATATATATATATATATATATATATGTGTGTGTGCATATTTACAAATATATATATATATATAAATATATATGAACATATATACATGCAAATGCCTACACCAACACATATATATGTCTACACCTATGTGTCAAGATATGCACAGCAAGGTACATATATGTACGCAGGTATATAGCTATGTAGGTATATACAGACATAGTCATACATATCTAAGCTGATATATATATCTATATAGGTATATGTGGCCATACATCTGTAGATAGCAATGGTAGATAACAAAAACACATGCACCGTTAATGGGGTTGAGAGGCCCCAAAACAATATACGTCTTCTACGAATAGTTATACCTCCCCCAGCCAAACACGTCTGCCCTGCAATACACTACCAAGTGTTGCAGATCCCTTAACCAGGACCTGACATGACATGTTAACAGTACTACATCCTACCTGTATGATGTCAGGCTGGTATTGGTAAAATATCATGCAGTACAGTCTGGCTCCCATAGGAAATGTAAAATGTGGAAGCTATCAACATCCCCAGGATACATATACACAGACACATATATGCAGATACATATATATATATATATATATATATATATATATATATATATATATATATACATATATATATGTTTACATATATATAAATATACATGTGACTACACATTCACACACAGAGATATGTACAGTAAGATACATTTGTAGGAGGCGCACAAAATATGGAACAGCCACTATGCCTACAGTTCACACCTGAACAACTGGACACTGTATGGGCCACCCATACAAATGACAATCATTGCCTGCAACATATACCCACTGAGAGGTCATATGAAAAGCACCACACACAGGTTTTCAGGAATGGAAAACCTTTATTTGTGTACTATTACAGATCTATATACTATTGCTATTGTAATTGGGATTGTCTTCACAGACATGTGTGTGTGGAGGGTCACACCTGCTTTCCACATGTGTGCCATTGGCTACTGACAGACATCCTAAGGACATCATAGTAAAATACTGCTGCTAGCACGTACTGCCCCTGTCAACTGCAGCAGAGATATTGGTCAATAAGTGTGGACATTCTGACACACTCTGTACAGTCCAGAGGTATACACAGAACCCCTTAGTGCAAAACATGTGTACCATACCTGACAACATAGATGTTAACAGCCATGTAGATGGGTATAACACATAACAATTGGTGTACATATGCCACCATAGGTTATGCATTCACACACACACCTGTCTGGCCTGACATGTACTATCCACTGGTACAGGGGTGCCATGGCCACATACTACCCACTAGATATTGACATATAGCTGTACAGCAACCCACTGCTCTGTCTGACTGTTAAGGGAGGCCCGGCAGCAGTACATCTGGCAAGTATCTGCACATGACATCTCACTGGGTAAGTACACTAAGCTGCTAGGCATGTAACAATGCACTGTGCAGGCTACAGGCAGACTGGCTCAACAGTGGCCTACATCTCCTATTGGAGAATGCACATGTACCTGCATATATAACAGGCTGTACAGGCATGTCACAGCACAGGGTAAGCTACACCTGTGTGAAAGTGCATAACCACAACCAATGAGAACAGAGCCACAGACACATATGGCAAGCTAGCATAATATTACAGTATATGGACTATCTGTTCAACACCATCCTCATATGTGCCACTCACACACTAACCCTACATATACTGGGCCACTACACAGTTTGGTCTGATGGCTGACTGTGGTATGGGACATGTGTGTATATGGCCCTACAAACATGTAAGCCAGTACGGTAACATACAGTGGAGCAGCATGTAACATCAGATAGGATGGGACATAGGATGATGACAACTACCACAGTCCGTACACAGGCCAAGGTACATATTAACAATACACACACTGTTGACATTCACCATAGGTACACAGACCTCAGTACTGTACAAACAACCACAGTATGTCCAGGTTATGTAATCAAATATAACCCCTACTGTACAAACATGTGTAGCAGTCTGATATCTCACTGACCTGTTATCAGATATGATGACACTAATTATGGTTTACAGCACATATGCACTTCTTCATGTATGACATATGTGCAAAGGTTGACAGAGTTGTGGCTGGAAGCACATACACAGGGCCAATATTGGCATGTTGCTGTGATAACCTCATACATTTACTGTTGTAACAGGGTTTGTAGCAACATATGTCCTATGAGGGATATGAAGTCAGTAACTGTCACGGCTTTCACCATCTACAGACTGCAATCCTTTCACTACCTTCTGCAGTCCACAGATAGATGCTCCGTGGGTAACACATGAAACCAAAGGCACAACACACTGCCCAGTCTGCAGATGGCCCTGCAGATGGGGATTCCTCATAAACATAGAACTGACTTGGCAGGTATTGAGACATGTAGGACCCATATCCACACACACACTGTTAAACCAACATTACTCGAAATGCAGTATAGCAGCACTTTTAGTCTGTAGTCAGGTCAGGCACATCCCCCTCCTGTGTGTTGCCCTGTGTCCACAGTGTTATGTTGTTACAGGTAAATCCCCAATCCATCTGAGATGCTGTCTGGCAAACAACAGATCTAGTTCCTGCTTCCAGTGAATGAAAAGGGACAACACCAACATGATATTCCTAGATATTGGAGTGTGTTTCCATGCAATTGGCTATGGGAATGTTACCACAGCTGTTCCACATGCAATCAGCTAAGGGAGGGCTGCAATTCATGCAGAGGTCATCAGCTAATCATGAGCATCACTTATAATACACAAGCTGCTGCCTAAGCAAAGCAGGTGTAGGTCTCCACATCCACCAGAGAGGGAGTGGGAGAGGCAGACACAAATGAGGGAGGTGTGGGAGAGTAAAACCTAAGCATGTTTGTGTCACACACTTACCAGCACAGGGTATCAAACCCTTGACAACTATGTAGTGCTATCACAGTTCTATGCAGTTATTGGATGCACCACATGGATTACCTGTTGTGGAGCCCTCAGAACATATATGTGATGCTGAGTGACATCTGCAACAGGGATACGGTAGCTATACGGTAGGTGACGTAAACGTGGCTGTCCGCATGAACAGGTGCCACCATCAACACAGCCACACTCTCACAGAGACGCACACACATTGACATACTTGGCAGGCCAGGATTAAAACTCAGTAGTGGGATTGTCACAACACATCACTGTGCAGATATCACATGCACCACAAAGGTCATACGGAGGTTGTATAGGCAAAGGGTATGGGGAGGTGTCTGACATCAGACAGCATGCTTCAGTATGCCAATGGGGGTTGTAGTGAGTGTGGATGTGAACATACGCACTATACACCACACACACACACACACACACACACACACACACACACACACACACACACAGTGCCAGTACTGACATGCATTGGTGCATGTCTGCATGGGTGTGTGGTGGTCGACTGTGCCAGACAGCTATACAAGGCTAGGTGATGGGTATACCTTGGCATCAGGCTACATGACAATGGTATGCATTTTGGCTCTGTGCTATGGTTTCTGCATTTGCCCACACAGGTGGGTATTGTATCCCCCATCCAGTCACCTGGGTGACTATTGTGTGTGGCCAGTGCTGTGCATTGCTTGCCATGTATGTGTTCCTTAGTCCATGACATGGATGGTGTCTGGGATGTGCACACCTCCAACATGCATGTACAGTGACATGTGGAACTGTACCTGGGGTGTCTGGCCCATGTTGTGAACACAGATTATCATCCGATGCACCAGTCTTGCCCACCTGTGGTGAGAACTGGTAATGGGCAACAGGTTTACCCTGCACCTACATTGATAGCATGCTAACGGCATTCCCTGGTGTCAGTGGCATCTGTCCATACAGGGCATGTTGTCAGGCATGGTATGTCCTTTGTGGGTCACATGTGATGGCACCACAGGTGTTGCAGGTGTCCATTGGGGAACATGGGGAGGGTGCACTGTCTGCATGTACGTGCATATTGGACAGATGGACAGGATGCCATGCCCTCTGTAGCCCACTGCTATCACTCCATAGTTACTATCAGTGGCCAATATGCAGTGTACTACCCACATATTGGCTGTTGCCTAGGCATGTGTGTGTGTATGAGACATAGGTTAGAGTGTGCTCTGGTTAATACTGGGGTTGCTAACTTGATTGCCTGGCCTTGATGCGACATGTATGGGTATAGCTTTACACAACAGCCTCCCAGATATTTCACATCTCTTATCCCTGTATGGTGGACATTGCGATATATAGTAGGGCCACCATATAGGAATTATGCAAAAGCCGATCCACAGGTGTCACACACTCACAGCCACCTCCACACTGGATACGAGTTACAAACACACGCACGCACAGCCATCATGTCTGGGAGTAGAACCCCTACCTAACTAGCTTATTACACTACAGCACTATGCAGTTATAGTATGCATCATGGAGATTACTGGAGTACTCATTCCCCAAAGGTGTATATCACATTGGATGACATCAGCAGGATTTCCAAAGTAGGACATTCTAATTGTAGTGAGTGTGACTAGCCTAAAATGCATTGCTCCCTACACAGACAGTGACACACACAAAACATCCACAACCAACATGTGGGGGTATAGAACCCCTAACAGAGCTCTATATCATAATACAGAATGGAGCGGTTATAAGACACACCACAGGAATTACTGGAAAAATTCTTCCCCAAAGGTGTATTTCACAATGAATGACATCAGCAGGATTGCCAAATTAGGACATTCGAACTGTAGTGAGGGTGACTAGCCTGCAATGCATTGCTCCTTACACAGACAGTGACACACACACAAAACATCCACAACCAACATGTGTGGGTATTGAACCCCTAACAGAGGTTATATCACACTACAGGATGGAGCTGTTAAAGGATGCATAACAGGGATTACTGGAAAACTCCTTCCCCAAAGGTGTATTTCACAATGAATGACATCAGCAGGATTGCCAAAGTTGGACATTCGAATTGTAGTGAGTGTGACTAGCCTATAATGCATTGTGCCATACACAGACATTGAAACACACACAAAACATCTAGAACTGCCATGGGTGGGGATGGAACCCTACCACAGTTCTAAATCACAGTACAGTAGTACACAGTTATGGCACACGCTACAGAGATTATTGAGATGCACCCTTCCCAGAGGTGTATTTCTAGGTGGGTGACATCAGCAGCCTTGCCAAAGTTGAGCATATGAATTTTAGGGAGTGTGAGTACCCTAAAAAGCATTGCTCTCTACACAGACAGACACACACACACACACACACACACACACACACACACACACACACACAGACACACACTTGGCATGTCTGGGAGTAAAACACCTACCTAACTACTTTATCATACTACAGCAGTACGCAGTTACAAGACGCACTATGGAGATTACTGGGCTACAACCTTCCCAGACGTGTATTTCTAGGTGGATGACATCAGCAGTCTTGCCAATGTTAAGTATATGAATTGCAGGGAGTGTGAGTACCCTAAAAAGCATTGCTCTCTACACAGACAGACAGACACACACACACACACACACACACACAGTTGCTATATCTGGGATTAGAACACCTACCTAACTACTTTATCACACTATAGCATTACACAGCTACAGAACGCACTACAGAGATTATTGGGCTACATTCTTCACAGAGGTGTACTTCTAGGTGGATGACATCAGCAGCCTTGCCAAAGTTGAGCATTTGAATTGTTGGTATTGTGAAAAAGCATTGCTCTCTACACAGACATGCACACAAACAGTTTGCAAGTCTGGGATTAGAACTCCTATCTAACTAGTTTATCACACTTCAGCAGTACACATTTATGGGACACACCATGGAGATTATTGGGCTACAATTCTCCCAAAGGTGTATTTCACATTGGATGATCTCAGCAGGCTTGTCATAGTAGAGCTATGGGGAGGGGTGTGTGTGTGCATGGGCCATAACCCATTCATCTATGGGTTGACACACCACATGCGGGCACACACAGGGTCATATTTCACAGGTACGTGTATACAGCTGCTAGATGACTACTTTCTTGTACAGTCATGTTGCACAGCTGGCATGTGCACCACATAGTCTGTCATGTTGACAGATACTGCTGGCTAGTATCTGCAGTGATTGACATCTGCACCTCATGTATTTTGGGCCCTTTGGCTGTGTGCTGGGTGGGACAGGCCTGGATGGCTCCTTGTCACAGTCACCCTCCTCCACACATCTTTGTCCATCTACCTTTGGCTTATTATAGTGTGTTGTCCTTACATATATGTCTGTATTCCTATCCACTGTGTGTGCAATGCATGAGTGGTGCACACTGATGAGTGTCTGCACTAACAACTGCAACTGCCATATATGTCTGGTCCACTGGTGTTTGCAGACATGGCCTTCATGTGTTTGTGTGAGCATGCCCAGTATGGCTGTCTGTATTACATGTGTGGATCGAGTCCAGGTAGTTTGTACTGCAGTGCTGACCTTTGTGTTGTACACCGACAGGTAGCATGCTGTCTCTGCAAGGTACCCATCGATCATTTCACATTGACTGTTGCTACATTTCTGCATAGCGGGGGGGGACACCTGACTGTTTCTACATTTCTACACAGGATTAGGGGGCCACACCTGACTGTTACTATATTTCTACATAGGATGGGGGGCACACCTGTTTCTACATTTCTACACAGGATTGTGGGGGCACACCTGGCTGTGACTACATTTCTGCATCAGATGGGGGGGCACACCTTACACTTGTACACATTTGCTAGGACTGTACTGGTATGTCGGTACTCCATTTCACCTAGCATGCTGGCTAGAGGCATACCAGTGTACTACAGATCTTAGCTTTTAATTACCTACATATTAGTTTCTGACTTCCTACCCTTCAGAACTGATATCCCGCTGCTTGACCTGCTGTAGTCTGTCTGTGTAGGCCTGGGGGGAAGTTACCCATAGGCCTCATTCAGTGGCCATAGCACAGCCTTTGTTTGTGTTTGTCTACACCTGTCCTGTTGGCTGTGACTGCTGTTGGGTATGTGACCCCCCCCCCGACTGGCATGTGTGAGTCACTTACCTTGTGGATTTCCCAGTACTGAGGGTGGTGCTGCAGGGCTGCCTATGTCGGATGCACATAGTACACTCCTTACACATGGTTAGGCACAGGTAGTGTAATGTTTGGCATCCCTTTTACATTATGCGAGAGTCGGAGAGAGGTGTTATTCCCTGGGTCCCTCCTGTGTCAGTGTATGTGCTATGCATTGCTTCTTTGCCAAGGCCAGGGCATACTAGGCATGCCTCCTTCTGCCTACTGGGGCAGGCTCAGGTTGTTCCTCAGAGTCACTCTGTGTCTGTGCAGGCCTTGGCAATGGTGGGGGGGCTGTGTGGCCCTGTGCCATGCTGTTCCTGCTGCAGCTGTTTCCGCAGGATCATATTGTGTAGCATGGCACATACAAGAACAATTTGGGTACATGTAGCTGGTGAGTACTGCAAGTCTCCATCGGATGTGCCCAGACACTGGAACCGTGACTTGAGCAGCCCAAACACACGCTCTACAATAATTCTGGTTTGTGTGTGTGCCTCATTATGGAGTTCTTGTTCAAGTGTGTGTGCATTTCTGATGGGTGTCATCAGCCACGGCTCCAGTGCCTATCCAGCATCCTCCACTAGGTGACCGTGAGGGATGTCCCCATTGGCAAATCTCTGGTACAGCTGTGTCAGATACCAGATGTGGGAATTGTGATAGCTTCCAGGGCTGCCAGCACACACATTCATTATTATGCCCTAGGCATCGCACATGACCTGGCAGTTAATGGAGGGGAAGGCATTGTGGTTGATGTAGACCCTACCCAGCTCACCGGGTAGTGCTTTGATGCATATGTGCACAGAGTCTATGGCACCCACTACCTCAGGGTATTCTGCTATTTGGTGGAACAGTTGCATATTGCTGGCCAATGCCTCACGGGTGTTGGGGAAATATATGCGCTCACCGACCTGTGCTAACATGGCATCCAGGAACTGGTGGAGTACCCTGGATGCTGATGCTTGTGAAATCTTCATCATATCCCCAGTTGGCCTTTGGAAGGTACCTTTAGCTAGTATTCTTAGGTCTACACATACCTTGGTATCCACTGGAATGGGTTCCCCTCTGTTAGTTCTGTGTGTGAGGAGTGGCCGGCACAGCTCAACAATTTGCTGTAGGAGGTCCCTGTCCACCCTATAGTGTTCCACTATCTCCAGCTCATGTAGCCCCTGGTAAGTTACCCTGGGTCTGTACACTCTTCTCCGTCTCCTCAGTGTGGGTTGGTCGACAGCATTCACATCCTCACCACCCTCAGTCTCTTCCACAAGTTGTATGATAGCTATTGCAGCCCCTATCCTTTTCTGCTGTAAGTATTAAAAGCTCCCCACTTGTTTACACTGGTGGTGTAGAGTGTGGGAAAAATCAGAGAGAAGGTGTTTGCTTAGTTTATAGTGGTGGTCTGTGCTGGGCTGGTCTGCTGCCTGTGTAATTGGCCAATTCTGATACATTTCACCTGCCAGCTAAGCTAGTTCTCCTCGATTACCTACCTACTGATGTTTTCCCTTCCCATTGCCTTCCTGTTTAAGCCTGTGTGCTCACCACATGGAGTGCTCAAATGTGCACACTGCTGCTAATTCCTGGTTTAACCTGTTTTTTCTTCCTGTAAAACCCGGTGTGCGGCACGCACACCCACATAGGCTTTGAACAGAGTGCTAAGCAGGTTTAGGCACACACCCTAGCTTAGCTGGGCTAAGCTAGGAGCAATCCCAAGCCACAGGGCTCCAATCCACTTATAGTATGCCTGACACACACTCCCATGATGTCACCTAACTCCTAGACTTGCACCAAGCTATTCCTGCTCTTACACTGTTGGGCCCTGACTCACATGCTGGGGAAAACTGGGATTCACTATCATTCCCCTCATTTACATAGGATTGCCTGCGGATACATAGTTACATGTTTCACACTGAGCCTCCACCCTTAGCAACCACTACTCACTGGCCATGTTGTCTTCTGCCTGCCATTGACTTGCATGGCAGAATACTGATTTTAGTTAGAATGCTTAATTTAGGTTTATTTTGTTATTTTCTTCCTGATACCGTTTGCGTGCCGCTGTCCTACACTTAAACAGTCGAGATGGGCTAAAAAAAAATTAAAAGTTGATTTTTTTTTATTTTTTGTTTTGTTTGCAATACCACTGGCCTTATACTTGGCCATTGGCTTGCTTCCTCACTGATATGCAGCCTTTATTTGGAGCTGTCACAGCTCCATTTTGGATTTTGCAGAAATGTACTCGGTTACTAACCAAGTACATTTCTGCAGATTGCACTAGTCCTGCATGGACGGTTGCAAGCTTCCTTGATCGCAAAATCGCCTCATTTGCATGGATTTCTCCTGCAACTGGGGTGATTTGCATACAAGGGCTTAGTCCATGCAGGATTAGTGCAGGAGTTCTCGTGCATGCCCCTGCAGGCTGTTTCTGGATCGCATGGCAGACATATTGCCTGCTAGAGCTCCTGCACTGATCCTGCACGCCATGCAGGGCATAGTGAATCTGGGGGATGGTTATTTCCTTCTTTGAAAAACAAATCCCATCAATATTCACCACCTCTCCAAAGCTCTTGTTTTTATTTATTAAGCTTTAGTACAACTTACCCTACTATGTATTCTGTTCTAATAATGACCTTCTTGATACCAAGGTAACCCAGGTACACCTCCCAACTGCCTTTTATTTTGCAGAAAGTCCCTGATTATGCCTTATATTTGTGCCCTATCCCACATAAAATGTTTGATTTTTTGATGAATTACTCAGTAATATCAGACAGTTTTAAACTTCATTTTGCTAGGAAAATGTATGTTTTCGCAAAGCCTGATGTTCTATTAAACTTTTTAAGTGAATTAGAGTAATATTTAAAAATTGTCCTGATTTTGAGCCTTTGTCTCCCCATAGTTTTTGGATTTGTCCAGAATTTTTGAACAAAGAAGTTGAGAGGTATGCTGTCAGAATTGGTATAGAAAGAAGGCTAGCTATAGGCACAAGCTGGAATTCAGAAAAAGCTATTATAGTCATAGTGAGAGAAGTACAAAGAAAAAATAAAAGCAAAGAAATACGCAAAATGAATTGCAATCTTGCGTAAAAAATCATTAACATATACATATATATATATATATATATATATATAAAATGTACATGTGTAACACGCCACATTTAAAGGCATAGAAACGTTTCTTAAATTTGTTTTGTTATATATGATATGAGATGGTATGCTGCCTAACCACTGTCATGGTATCAATTTTAGGTAGATTCTCTAAAGAGATACTCTTTCACTGTAGCTTTGAAGCTTTTAATGCTTTCTAGATTTTTAATATCAGTAGGTAAGTTAATAATAGTGTTTACTGTCTGGATCACCGCCAATATTTTAAGTTTTTGCCCATGTATATATGCTTAATTTCTGCATAATTGTTTCTACATTGTTGTTTTTGTAACTGCATTACACTTATGACTTGAATCATGGCTTTAAAAGGTTTATTGGACCAACCCAACTACCTGGTTAACACATTTAAGTAAACATAAATAAATAAATAAATGAATGTATAAAAATAGGCACATTGTTCCAGATAGCAGGTCCCAATTCATCTACAGGAATTTTAAATGAGGGAATACTACAGAGAAGGTATGTCCTGTATACCTATGCCCCGGGATTCATGAAGCTCAGCGCAAGGACAGTTTTAGCCTTGCGCCGAGCATCCCCATTACAGATGATGCAGCAGCACCATATGAATATTTATGAGGGCATGCTGCCACACCCTCGACGTGCACAGGAAACGTGTGCGTGTGCAGGGGGCATGTTCAAATGCTCTGCGGAGGCGGAAACATGCCCCCACACTTGCACAACCTACTATGCTTACTTTTAGAGCCCGCCTCTAATAGTAAGTAATTAATTCAGTGTCCATGGATACTGAAATGTATGCTAAGCATACAAGAGTGTCCACAAACACTGAAATAAAATCAAAGTAGTAAACACACAAGCACGTAGCGGAATGTTGAGCCCCGTCCCTGAACTTTCACAATTAGATTCCCCATGTCCCTATTTTACATTTGTATTGCTTCAATATCGAAAGTGTAAGTATAGTGCAGCGTGTTTGCACATCGCTGCCCCCTGCTTAGCATAGCTTACACACCAAAATCAACCAAATAGAGAAAAACATGCGGAATTAACGTTAACATCAATAGTGTAATGGTTAGAGCATCCGCCTAAGGAGCAGGCATGCACGGTTTGAGGCCAACTATAGCACATATCATTTTCCATGTGGAATGTTGTTTTGCTGTATAACCTACATAATAACATGTAAATGTGAACTGGAGTACCGCATGAAATGTTTAACTAATGTCATACAATCAAAGTGGTAGTGTCATAATGAATAAGGCACTAGTAAGCAGGTGAAAGCACAAATAAGCAGTAATAAATATATATAAGTACCAGTAAGCAAGTCTGAGTTCGCTTGTGCGGGTATAAGCAGAGCCCAGTATAGGAAATGTATATAATTATGTAGATGTATGTGCATGTGTATGTACAGATATATAATATGTGTATATATATATATATATATATATATATATATATATATATATATATATATATATATATATATAGATGTATATATCTATGAAGAATGAACGTCGTAACAATAAAGCATACAAAAAGAATGAGAAGGGAATCAACAGCAACTCCAGTATTATTTAGTGATGTCAGTATATGTCATACCCAGCTGGGCAGGGGTGAGCAAAGCACTGCTACTCACACCACAGGCAGGATACTACCAGTGGGAGTAACATTGCCGATCTACTAAGTCTACTTTATAAACAATCACACGGTAGTCCCTGGTGGGACTACCCAAAAATTGATAGGATGGTTGGACCTCCGACCATTACACAAGCAAGGTCAGGTATGTTCAAGGACTAAATGGTGGGAGAGCCTGATAATACATGGGTTGGGACAACATATGTGTAGGGCCCCTAATGCTGGGGAGAGGACAATGTGTGGAGGTGTGTCATGGCTGTGATAGCAACTGGAAAATGGATGGTTTGCATGTATGTTGAACTCGGGTGGGGTGGAGGAACTATGGGTATGAAATTATGGATCCAGGCGTGTCAGGGTTGGATGGCCTGGTTCTAATTGGCCCGCCTCGTGGAGGTCAGTGAGTTCGTTATAAGTATATATGCATACACACATGCATACATCCATATGTAGAAGTACATTCCCTGTAACACATTCATTCCTTTTGCAGACATAAATAACATGAAAGTGCCCCTACAAACCTCGACAGTAGATAAAATAATAGTATATGCATAAGAGGAAAGGGATGAAACTGCTAAAATGCAGAAGTGTGTACAATGTCCGAAGTCAGTGCTGTTCCCAAAAAATCAAATGTGAGGACTTTCTCACACATGGAATCATTCCTGTGATCTGCCTGCTATGGCAACGCCAGTCACTAAACCGGTCCTAATTGTAAAATAATTTTGCCAAACTCGTACTTTATTAGTTCTCATGTGTAACATGTGCGTTACCACATAGTCATACCTATTAATTTATTGTAGTGTCAGGTTAATGGGAGTAATGATGTAATGAACTATACAGTCTAATCTTGAAATAAAGAAATGTGTGTCCCAGGTGGGGCAACCCAAAAATTGTGAATAGTGTCCTATCGGTCACACATTTCACCAGTGTTTGTGGACTAAACGTTTGGGAGATCTGAGGATATGTGGAGTGAGTCAACCCATGGGATGGGTCTACAGGAGTAGGGAGTGGCCAATGTGTAGTGGTGTGGATACACCATGTATCCAGCTGGAGAATGGATGACTGCTGTGTTAGTGTAGTGTTGGGGTGGGTGTTTGGGGAACCAGGAGTCATGGGTATATGGGTATATATGCAAATGAAGCAGCACAGCTATAGTGTAGTGGTTAGAGCATCTGCCTAATGAACAGACATTCCCGTTCCGAATCCCACTGCAGCACATACCATTTTCCATTGGTAATCTGTACATGAACATATTTCGCCATCTGTTTGCTGTATAACCTGCATAATAACAATTAAAAGTGAACTGGAGCGAAGTGTCAGTGACATAATGAATAAAGCACTAGTAAGCAGGTTTAAGCATAAATAAGCACCAGTAAGTGTGTTTAAGTGCATCTGCGTGGGGGTATGCATTGCCTTACATAGGGTTACCACCTGTCTCCACTTTGCGAGGGACAGTCCCTCTTTGGGCAGTTGTATCCTGAAAAAAATATCGTAAGAATGGCAACTGTCCTGAAATATTAGGGCAAAACTATTTCCTATATTTTATATAATAGTTGCATAATACAGTTATTCTGTATCTGAAACACCTAAATGTTATAAGGAAACAGAATAAGCAACTAAAATGCTACAAGAATAAGCTTTTATTTAGGCACAAAAGTGATGTTCTGTACCTTGTACTGGCAGTGGGTATGTTTTGGCCTGCAAAATCTGATGTTTGTACTACAACTGGCCCAATTTGTCCATCTGAAAAGGTGGCAACCCTAGCCTTACAGATATATATATATATATATATATATATATATATATATATATATATATATATATATATATATATATATATATATATATATATATATATATATATATATATATATATATATATATATATATGTATATGTGTGTGTGTGTGTGTGTGTGTGTGTGTGTGTGTGTGTGCGTGTAGATATACACAGATATACATTATGATAGGAAACAGCACACAAGAATGATATATGTTCACAGGCTATGCCAATGGAAGTGAGGGGCCCAAGCAAGAAACATGTAACACTGCTCCCCAGACCACAGGCAGGATACAACCGGGGGGGTACACAGTGCACTCATGAAATCTAATCTTGGAACACAGACAGAAGCGTCCCTTGTGGGACCCCCCAAAAATTGACATATAACCAAAAGAAGGTGATACACCAAACATTTTGGCTGGGGTGTGTACATACCCGAAATACAAGGGTGGGAAAGCCTGATGACCCATGGGTCGAGACAACGTATGACATGGGTCTCGTGAAGTGGAGAGTGGGCAGTGTGTAGTGGTGTGTTCAGACCCGACCAGTACCCAGAGTAAGGATGGGTGCTGTAGAGAAGGTGCGGGTCGGGGAAGTATGGGTAGCTAGTTATGTGTCTAGGTGTGCAGGTGTTGGCTGATGTGGGTCTATATGGACAGCCCCGGGATGTAAGCAAAAGTGTTCATTGGGCAGAGGCATCGCCCAATGAGCAGCCACACCCGCTACTAGTCCCACTGCAGCAAAGTGTAATCTACATGGCAAGGAATGGGATAACCAGATGTAGATGTATATATGTAGAGGTTTGTTTGTGTATATCTACCCATAGCTACATGAAGATATACCTCTCCCTGTCCGTAGTACAAATATATACATACAGAGACAGAATACATATACATACCCACATATAGATATATACATATGCAGACACCCATACACCCATATGTCGTTAGATATATACAGACAGCAATATATAAATATATACATGTATGCATACATATACAGATATATCTGTATATAGTAATGTATATATATATATATATATATATATATATATATATATATATATATATATATATATGTATACATATGTGTGTGTGTGTGTGTGTGTGTGTGTGTGTGTGTGTGTGTGTGTGTGTGTGTGTGTGTGTGTGTGTGTGTGTGTGTGTGTGTGTGCAAATATAATGTATATAGCTAGGATATGATACAGCAGTCATGAATTACATATGTTCACAGGCCGTGCATACGGGGGTGAGGGGTCCAATCAACAAACGTGTAACATGTAGCATCAACCCACCCCCCCACCCCAGCTAGACCAGTGAAACATACAGACACACAATAAAAGTAAACACACCACTGCTTCCCAGACCACAGACAGGATACTACCAGTGGGAGAGACCTGCCAGGTCTAATCTTGAAACAAAGACATCAGTGTCCCTTGTGGGACACCCCAAGAATTACTGATCATTGGAGTCATTTCCTGTCATGAGTCATCAAACCATGCTGTAGACGTACATGGACCAGTAGGTTGTGCAAGCCTGATAACCCATGGGTCGACACAACGTACGACATGGGTCCTGACATGCGGAGAGTAGGCAGTGTGTAGTAGTGTGGTTAGACTCCACCTGCACCCACAGTAAGGATGAGTGCCGTAGAGGAGGGGCAGGTGGGGAAACTATGGGTATGCAATTATGGGCATAGGCATGCAGTTGTTGGCTGGCGCAGTTGTATTAGGACCACCCCTGGGATGTAAGTAATATTCCAAAATGGGCAGAGCTTATGCCCATACCTCTCAACCCCTAAGAGCAAATCCATTGGACAGGACATAAACCATTGGGGGAACAAATAGGGACCATACCTCTCAACTGTCCGTGATTTTCAGAGACGTCCCTGATTTTGACTCAAATTTTAACTCTGTCTCTCTTAATCCCTCCTAAAACTAGTGACTTTTGTAGGAAAGGTGGTGAATTACACTTAATGAATATGACAATAATTAAGTGTTATAAACTCCTTTTACTTCAGAAAATGTGTATTAATTTACATGCTCTGAGTCTGTCAATGTTTCAGGTTAACAGAACTAATATTTTAAAAGTGTCCCTGATTGTTTCTTGACTTGTCCCTAATTCAGTTGAAATTTGTCCCCATTTATTTGAGAGGTCTGATAGGGATGGAAGGCACATATTCCACTTACAACCTTAGAAAGCTGATACAATAATAGGTATGCATTAGCATGCCTCGGCTGAAGGATGTGAGGTCCTAAACCCAATTACTTGTCTGTATTTAATGGTGTCAGTTCCCAGGTATTTGCCAGACAGGTGCAGATTGTAAGAGGAACACACCAATAATATGAAGCAAACTCTGGCCAGGCTGTGGATTCCATACAGTCGACCGGCATGCTTATGCCTAATGGGCAGCCATTCCCGATATGGGTCCCACTGCAGCACAGTTCAGTTTAAATGGTTGAGTACAGTATGACCATATGTGTCGTTGCATAACCCACTACACAACACCTATGAACACATGGTCGCAACACCCCACTGTAGGCATGTAAGCCAATGGAATAGGCATCAGAAGGTATTATCGTAGTCCTCACCCCCAACCAGGGGTGTGAGTGTCAGATGCAAACACCAAATGCAGTGCATTTGCAAGTGCAGGAGCAAATGGGTGTAAGCCTGTTTGGGCACCGGTATGTGAGTATCACACTGTTCAACCAATGTAGAGGCTAACTGAGTGTAAGAAACTGTATCCGGAGGTTAGCATTGCTTAGCTCTGCACAAACACGTGCACACCCACTCAGAACTGCTTTAAAGCTCTCTGTACCCAACAGCTTGTGTTCTGGCCAGCAACAAAATAACCAGCCTCTGCAAGATTAGAACTCCGGACCCTGTACATAACAGTCATAGTAGTAAACCACTACGCCATGATAGCAATACATATAAAGGAGGTATCAGCAAACTAATCCTCACAACAGGGAAATCAAATCAAATATGTGAACTGAATCTATGTGCAGTGTAATGTGCTATAACCTGCCACAGACCATAAATATGTGAATTGGAGTACTGCAGTAAACATAGAGTTGGGGTGTCACTGTAATAAAGATATAAAGTCCCCAAGACACATGAATGATGGATACCAGACACATATATAACCTGTAATGAGTAAGACGTCATTGACAAAAGGCAAATATAATAGATAACCAATAAGCAATGCTAATCGCAGCACAGCCCAACTAAGTAATTGTAAGCAATGTGTAGAGAAGCCAATACAATATGCCCACAGGTACACCTCTTTAAGCAGTGCCAACCTGAAGTAAGCAGGTGTGCCCATAGCTTAGCCTTTTCTAAACCGGCCAACTATGGAAAACTGCAGGAATCTGGCCCTACATAAACCGAAGAGGCGGGAATACGGCTCATAACTGGTTGTAGCATCCCCCTGCATGCAGAATGGCTGGAGTGGGAGAAGGCACTCACTTTAGAGTGCAGCACTGGGGCATCCAGGAGTCCAAATTCATGGTATGGCTCCTGGTAAAGCACCATGACAGGAGACTACTGCAGGGCCAGTACCAGGGCTCGCAGTACAAAATGGAGGCCTGGGACAGTCTCGCCTGTGACCTCACTAGCGCCACAGGTATCCCACTGACTGGTGAGCAGGTCAGGCACTATCATGCAGACCTGAAGTGGTGGAGGGGGGATTTCCTGAAACAGTGGATCCAGGAAGCAAGGCAGATGCAGAATGCCCCAGAATTGAGTAAGTACTCCTTCCACTATGTAGTTAATAATTGCCTAGCTTGTGTATACTATGGATAGGTATGGCTAAATATCACTGTACTTCTATGACAACTGCAGATGAGTGTGCTGCGAACCAGCAAGCCTATGATGCTAGGCTGCAAAAGATGCTTCGCGAGGCAGGTTAGTAAATAGCCTGCATGTACTATCATAACAAATGAATGTAAGAGCCTCAGAAAGTGTTGTACCAGTATACATTGTGTAATATGCTGCAAATAAAGGTATAACCCCTGCATTGCTTCTGTTTACTCTTCGGTCATATGTTGTTGTACCATTGCAGTTATTAAATAGTACTGTTGTAGTAAGCAGTGTGACCCACACTGTGGTATGCAGATAAAATGTGTATGAAGTGCTGTATAACAATGTCGGAAGAGCAAACAGGTTAGTCATATTAGATGAAATACATTGCAAAGCCTCACAACAATTGCCTGATAGCATAGTGTACAGTGATCTTAACTGTAATGCTTTTGTCACACACAGCAGGGCTTTGGATCCCAGGAGTGCCAGTGAGTTGCATGCATAATCATTCCACACAACTGCAGACAGTTTGTTAGAATGTTCAGTGAGAAAGCCGTATGCATATATACACTTAACAACTGTACAGATTATGCTAGAATGCTCAAACAGAAAGTGGTATGCATATTCATACCCCTCAACTGTTCCAATCTGCCCAGTATTTCCTGATAAATGACCCACATCACCTGCCTTTTGCCCTGTTCCCTGACAAATGTGTGATAATCCAAAAAATGTAGGCAGCTGTAAATGACATGTAACTGATAGTCAGACTTGTACATAGTCAGAGAATGTACATGCAAACATACATGTCATCCCAGCATCTCACCCAAAGTGTATGACAGCAGTCAGCAGTCTCAAAACATGTTGCATTAACACCTGTATCTTGTCAAGCCTATACGTAAGACACAGGTCCCGTGCATACTAATCTACAAACATACCATTGTACAATATAATGCCATTGGGTAGTGTAATAATACATGTAAGGGACAGACACTGCAGTGACTATGAATGTTGTGAAAACTACAAGGATTTATTAGTTATTAATTGAACTCTCTCTCTCTCACCCCTACCATATGGGCAAAAATAACCAATTTACACAACTCATTTGGTATGTCTACACTCCTAACCTTTGTTGGGACATATGTCCTATTGGTTTATAAATATTCACATCAGTTTTGATGCATGTGCTATGTTAAAATACTCCCATATTGGTGTCCTGTTGCCATCAATGAAACCTATATATTGTTGTAATGGCCACTGTTTACCCACATATGCATGTGTTCTGCCTGCTGTGCAATTATGTTATGTCTGGTGCCCTGGGTAATGGGAATACCTATGCATGCTGTTATAAGTAATCGTGAATGCTGTTGACTATTACTAACCCATATCTGCCTTAAACATGCAACAACATAGCTCGTATGGGAAAGCCGGTCCCAGCGGACCCACCTGTCCCACCTCAGCTGGCCATGGGACTGGGCACCAGCACATCTGGGGCCCAGCCTGGGAACTCCTTGTCCGTTGGCTCTGCACCACCTTCGGGTGGAACTGCCACAGGGGATGGGGCTCGTCCCCTCCTGGGAGCAGGAACAGACAGGAACCTGTCACCCATGGTACGGTCCGGGCAGTGGTGTGTAGGGAGCTCAACAAGGAGATTCGAGATCGCCTATGCCAGCTTGAGGGCCGAGCAGGGCAACTAGAGGGTGAGCCTGCCCCTCCTACACAGCCCCCAGCACAGCCACCTTCTGGGCTGTGAAGGTGCAGTTGTGACTGCCCATGGGTGAGGACCTCATTCCCACTGTATCCATTTGTGAGCTCATGGGCTTGCGACTTCCAAACACCCCTCCCCATCCAAGGTGTCCCCCCCATATATGTCATATACCGCCCCTGTATGTGTCTTGTTTGTCTTGTCTGTCATCATACCCAACCTATCCTCCCTGATTATACCTACTCTCCTTCCCCAACTTCCCACTCTCACCTAAAATAAAAGAAAAAAGGGCAATCTGTTCTTGCAAAAAAAGCACGCCCCATACATAGCTGTCCATTTCACACACGTGTCAACTGGACACATGTAAATGTTTCTAACTGGCATCATAACATACTATTGTTGTCCTCACCCCTCTCTCAGGGTTGTGAGTGTCCAAATGTACCGACAAATTTATTGCATAAGCACAGCCATTGCTGTAGAAGAAATGGAAAGCTATGGACCTTCCCTACACCCTTCCTGCACATCCCTAGCTACCTTGCCTACTGTCTTTCCCTCTTTGTGCCCCTTTTTCACCACTTTCCTATCACCCCTTTTTACTTTTTTTTAAAGAAATTAGCGCGGGGTAAGTGGGAGTAAGCACTTTTAAGCAGCAGTGAGCAGGTTTCAGCCTGTTTGCGCAGTGGTAAGCACTGCCTACACAGGTTAAGCAATGAAGGAGGTGACTGAGTGTAAGGAACTGTAACCAAAAGAAACCACTGCTTACCATCACGCAAACCTGCGCACACCCACTCACAACTGCTTAAACGTGCCTTAATCACTCTGTATCCAATGGCTCTTGTTCTGCCCAGCAACAAAATAAACAGCCTCTGCAAAGCTTGAAACCAGGACACTGCACACCACAGCCAATGTGCTTTACCACTAAGCCATGGCAGATATACAGCCATTGGATGTTATCACAAACATAGCATCCAGCACAGTCATTCAACAGTATAGGACATGTATTCTATTACATAGAGGTATGTGTGTGTGTTTATGCCCAGATATATATACATACATAGATATAGATATATATAGATATATTAAGAACATACCATGTGACAACAAATCATTAAAAAAGAATGAAAAGGGAAACACCTGCAACTCCTGTATTATGTAGTGGTGTTGTCCTATGTAATATCAAGACTCCCTCCGACGGACATGTGTCATTAATACACGCAAGCATTTGTACATTGGCCAAATACATTACATTGTGCATTTTATTTACATTAACAAAACAGTTCCTGTACAATCATGATGTGAGAACAGTACTCTTGCAAGGTGCAGTGTGTGTGACACCATCTTCATTAAAAAGTTAAATGGGGTAACCATATAGGGACCAGTAGTGTTGTGTGTACAATGAGGTCATCTGCATCACGTGTACCTGGAACCTGTAGGAGTCACGTGCATACCAGGATCGTGTGCCTGAGGGAGGGGTGAGGACAACAGTAGTATGTTATGATGCAAATTAAAAAGGTTACATGTGTCCAGTGGACATGTGTGTGAAATGGACAGCTATGTATGGGGCAAATGTTGTTCTGGGAACAGATTGGCCTTTTGTTCCATTTTTGTAAGGTGAGAGTGGGATGTTGGGGAAGGAGAGTAGGTATGCTTGTGGAGGATAGGTTGGGTAGGATGACAAACAAGATAGCATACAGGGGTGGGACACATGTGGGGGGGATACACATTGGACGGGGAGGGGTGGTCGGCAGTCACAAGCCCATCAGCCTCCAAATGGAAACAGTGGGACGGAGGTCCCCACACATGGCCAGCCACCACTGCACTTTCACAGCCACAAAGGTGGCTGTGCTGGAGACTGTCTAGGAGGGGCAGGCTCACCCTCTAAATGTGACACTCTGCCCTCGAGCTGGCATATCTGGCCTCAAAACCCCTTATTGAGCCCTCTATGCACCACGCCCTGGACTGTACGATGGCTGACAAGTTCCTGTCTAGACCTGCTCCCAGGGGGAACAAGCCCCATCCTCAGTGGCGGATTCACCAAAAGGTGGTGCAGAGCCAACAGAGGTGGAGGTCCAAGGCTGGGCCCCAGACATGCTGCTGCCCGGTGCCATGGCCAGCTGAAATGGGACAGGTGGTTCTGCCGGGATCTCCAATCCCATACAGCCTATGGTGTTGCAGTTTTAACACATATATGACTTAGTAATAGTCAACAGCATTCAGGATTACATATAACAGCATGCATAGATATGACCATCAACCCAACACAACAGATGTCATACATTTGCAGAGGGAGCACAACACATGTATATATACTGCATGACATCTGTACAAAGCTTAGATGACTTGTGATGGCAGCTATGAACAGTGGCCCATTATTGGCATGTCACTGTGATAACCTCAGACAGTGACTGTCATACCACTGTTTCATGTGACATATGTCCAATCAGGGATGCGATAGCAGTAACTCTTATCACTATCATCATGTACTGACTGCAATCTTCACACTATGCTTCTGCAGTTCACAGATGTGTGTTCTGTGAGTAATACAAGAAACAAATGGTTCCACACACTGACCAGTCCACAGATGACCCTACAGATGGGGGTTTCCTCACAAACAGAGCACTGTCTTGTCAGTTATTAAAACATGCAGACTATCCATTACCACACACAACCTGTTAAATTGGCAGTAGTCTCAATGAAGCATAGCTACACTTACATGCTGTAGTCATGTCTAGCACATCACCTTCCTGTCTTTAGGCTATTTTCCACTGTGTATGTTGTTTGAGGAATATCCAGATATCATCTGTGATGCTGTTTACCAAACACCAGATCCAGGTTCAACTCCCAGCGACTGTCATGGGCAAACACCGACATGATGTTCCTAGATATTGTACTGTGTTTCCATGCAACTGGCTATGGGAATGTCACCACAGTTGTTCCACATGCAATCAGCTAGAGGAGGACTGCAATAGGTGCAGAGGCCATCACCTGATCATGACCACCACTTACAAAACACAAGCTGCTGCTGAGCAGGTGTACAACTCCACATCCACCAGAGAGTGTGTGGGAGGGACAGACAGAGGTAACATACATCAGAGAAGGGCTGGGAGACTAAAACCTAAGCATCATCTGTCACACACTTACCAGTACATGGGTTCAAACCCCTGACTGACTAGCCATTACTATTACAAGTGCATGCAGTTACTCCATATACCACATAGGTGAAATATTGGTTTGCTGTAAGAACATATATGTGTGCTGGTTAGCGACATCTGTAACAGAGATATAGTAGACATACATTAGGTGTAGCACACATGGCTGTCCACATGAACAGATGTCATTGTCAACACAACCACACTCTCTAAGGGACTCAGACACACTGGCACACTTTGGCAGGCTCACAAATTCACTTCCTAACTACTAAGTTTGCCACACTGCAGTAATGCACAGGTATTATATGCACCTCAGGGGATATATTGAGGTTCTATGGGCTAGGGCATGTGAACGTGTCTGACATCAGTCAGCATGCCAGTGGGTGTTATACTGGGTGTGATTGTGGTTGGGAACGTCATACCCCACATGCAGACACAAGGTGCCAGTACTGACATGCATGTGTGCATTGCTTCATAGGTGTGTAGTGGTTGGCTGTGCAAGATGGCTGTACAAGGCTGGGCGAGAGGTAATCCTTGGCATCAGGCCACCTGACAATGGTCTGCAGTGTGGTTCAGGGGTGTAGTGTCTGCAATGTCCCACACAGATGGGTATTGGATGACCTGTCCTGTCATCCTGGTTACCATGGTGTGTGGCCATTGCTTTGCAATGCATGCCATGTCTGTGTTTGATAGTCCTTGACATGGACAATACCTGGGATGTGCATGCCCCACAATAATGTACAATGACATGTTTAAGTGTACCTGGTTTGCCTAGCACATGTTGTGTACACTGACTGTTATCATCAGATGTGCCAATACTGGCCTGTGACAATACTGACCTGGTGTGGCAGGACATGCTAATAGACAGCAGGTTGACCCTGCACCTGCAATGATAGCATGATACAGGTATTCCCTGGTGTCAGTGGCATCTGTCCATACAGGGCATGTGTGTAAGGCATTGTATGTCCTTTTCCTTTGTAGATCACATTTGATGGCACCACATATGTTGCAGGCGTCCAGTGGGGAACATAGTGAAGGTGCATTGTCCACAATTATGTGCCTATTGTACTGTTGGACAGGGTGCCATGCCCTCTGTGGCCCACTGCAATCACACCATGCCTACTATCTGTCAACAATGTGCAGGGTACTAGCAACATAGCGGGATATTCTAGGCAAGTGTGTTTGTGTATGACACGTGTTCAGACCGTATTCTGGGTAATAGTAGGGTTGCTTACTGTGTTCACCAGGCCTTTTGCCAGATGTAGGGGTATGGCTTGCCAACCCAGTGTCTTGGCTGATTGAAATCTGTAAACCCCGTTACGTGGACATTGTGACATATAATATGGCCACCATATAGGAAAACTACAAAACCTGCTCCTCAACATGTCCAGTGGTTAGACATTCACAGCCACCTCCACACAGGCTCTTACTGTCAAACACACACAAACACCTGGCATGTGTTGGAATAGAACTCCTACCTAACTAGTTTATCACACTACAGCATTACTCAGTTATAGCACGCACTATGGAGATTATTGGACTACTCCATCCCCAACAGTGTATTTCACAAGGAATGACATCAGCAGGTTTACCAAAGTAGGGCATTTCAGATTTCCTGCGAGTAGCCCAAAATGCATTGCTCACAAAACAGACAGTGAGACACACACAATGCATCCACAACCGAGATAGGTGGGTATAGAACCCATAACCAAGATCTATATCACACTACTGCATGGAGATGCTATAGGATGCACCACGAGGGTTACTAGGGAACTTGTTACCCAGAGGTGTATTTTACAAGGTATGACATCAGCAGGAGTACCAAAGTAGGGCATTGTAAATGTCCTGCAAGTGAGTAAGGTATAATTCATTGCTCCCTACACAGACATTGAAACACACAGAAAACATACATAACTGCCATGATTGTGGATGGATCCCTACCACAGTTCTAAATCACACTCCAGTGGTATGCAGTTACAGGACGTGCTACAGAGATTACTGGGTTATAGCAGTCCCAGAGGTGTATCTCTAGGTGGGTGACATCAGCACGGTTGCCAACGGTGAATATGTGAATCGTAAGGAGTGTGCGTACTCTAAAAAGCATTGTTCCATTCTCAGGCAGAGAGACACACACAGAGTTAGCATGTCTGGGATTAGAACACCTACCAAACTAGTTTATCACACTACAGCATTACGCAATTACAGGATGTGTTACAGAGATTACTGTGTTACAGCACTCCCAGAGGTGTATTTCTAAGTGGGTGACATCAGCAGGAGTGCCAAAGAAGGGCATTTCAGGTGTACTGCGAGTTGTACATGTCTTATACCTGTGTGTACTCACTGCTTACTGTCGCAAAAACACATTTACACCTGCTTACAACTGCATAAAAGTGTCTTATTCAGTCCTAAGTGACATTATCAACAAGCCTTGCAGATCTTGAATTCTGGACCATGAACACTGAGGTCACTGGACTTACCACTAAGCCATCTGGGTTGTATACATGTTTCATGGTTTTTATAATACACATCTTACTACAGGTATTCCACAGTACTGAAAGCAAATGGGCCAGTCACTTTGTGTACATATGTACAGTACCCTTGAATGTACTGTACTGTACTCAGTGAAACAACACAGACAAGTCTACATCTGTACAACTGTCATAACTAAATACATATATGCACCTACTGGATGTGTATACCCACACACACACACACACACACACACACACACACACACATATAAATATATATATATATATATATATATATATATATATATATATATATATATGTATATGGTGCCGCGGTAGCATTGTCGCCTCACAGCAAGACGTTGTCGCGTTCGATTCTCAGCTAGAGCGTCTTCTGTGTGGAGGCCTGCGTGTATGGGCGTGCCTTCGTTGAAGGTTGTGCATCAGGGCTGGTAACTCGGCACGTAAAAATCCACTACCACACATTAGCGGACCGGAGTTCCGCTGTGGCGACCCCTAACCGGGATAAGCCGAAAGATACAACAATATATATATATATATATATATATATATATATATATATACACACATATACACAGACACCCTTTGTGACACAGAAGGAATCCAGACATACCTCTCAAGTCTACCTCATTACGAGAAACGTACCTCATTTGGGGTCTTAAAAAGTTTATGTTCCTCGAAGTTCCTCAAAGTTCCACATTGAAAGAGTATCACACATTCAGTGTTAGGAAGTTTTTAAAGTGAAATCCATGGTAAATAGAAATTAATCATATTAATTCATTAAAAGATCTTCTTTATAAGTAAAATCAGCATATTTTGACCATCCTATGACCTTCCTAGTTGAAGTTGTTAGTAAGCCATTAGTATGTGTTCCACATTTTGCCCATTTGTTCCACATTATGAGGGCTAGTGTTCCTCATTTTGGAAATGGAAGGTTGAGAGCTATGAATCCAAAGGAACTGACGTGTACACAAAACAGAGGCATCTCTTGTTTTATAACATTTAAATCATAATCAGTTCACCAGAGAAGGGATGGTTGTTGTGTATGTGGAGTTTGGGTGGGGGAATGATGGGTATGGACATACACCCCGGCAACCACTTCTGTGTCACTGCTCGACAGTGGCACAGGAAAACAACATCCCCAACTGTAGTCGTTCTTGACTGTCTATTCTTTTCTATTCCTAACTATGTAATAATTTGTAGACTCCACTCACCACAGATGACTACTATGGTGTGCAGCATGTTAAAAGACCTAACACATGTGTATGACTGGCTACAGGGTAGTCACACACACAAACACACACATATTGTGCATACACATCTTGCTTATGTAAAGGTAACTAGTAGAGTGGTATGCAGTTGGGGTATGTGCCATAGACACCACACAATTATACTTACTCTGAGTCTGCTTCTGAGCTGGGTGACATCACAGGACTGATTACTTGCAGTGGGGTGGGGGTAAAGGGTGGTTTAGCAGATGACAAGGATAAAGGCCTGTGCAAAAGATGTTTTTTCTTTGGAAAGCAGCAAAACCCACTGTCATGACAGGATGCAGACACAAATACACACACACAACCACACTCACCCATTTGCTGACACACACACACTTGCCAGTGGTGGGATCATACCTCCTGCCTATCTACAGATCACTATTATATTTTTATGCAGTTACGAGAAGCGCCACAGAGATTACACATTTCAAGGTAGTCAGAATGCCCTTCTAAGAGTGATGACAACAACAGGGATACTTAACGAAAGACCAAAGGGTAGGTTCCACAAATGTATCCAAGGTGGAAGACTTCGAAAATAGCAGCAATAATCCACACGAAGTGTTCGTAAAAATAAAATTATAGCAGATAAGTCCACAAGAATCCTCGTAGGGTAAAGTTGTTTATTGCACGTAAGGCTGAACAAAGCAAATAACTAAAAACAAGTAATGTGAAACACTCCAGCAAGCGTTTTTCGTTCGGTACACTGCCCAAACTTCTTCAGACAGGCTGTAGTTCTATTCAGATGTTTAATTTAAATACTTAAATACACACAATTAATTAATTAATTAGACCAATTCCTAAATAATTCAGTGTATTCAACAAATAGTCCACAGTCAACTGAATCAACCTAGCTAGATAAAATGACCTAATTCGATGTGCAGGGAACATCCAATAACCAAAAATTAATTACACATACAAATACTCACGGACTAATGTAACGTAATACATAATACAGACCCTTTTTCTTTTATAAATAACTTATTTAAACGTCTAAGCGTTAAAAAATAATTAACACATTTAAAACGTTTAAAGTATTTAAAACGTTTAAAACATTTGTAACATAAACCAATTTTAAAAAACTTTTTCGACCCTATAGTGAACTCTACCTTAATAAAATAACTGTATATAAGTATGTGAAATACAATTTGGTATATATACATAATATATTTACAACTAACCTACTTTCTACTACTAAACCAGTGTAATAACAAATGAAATCTTGTGCTAAAAGGACTACTAAAATGTAATGGCAGTAATAGAATCAGGGAAAGTATCAGTTCCCTGCTTTAGAACATATAATATTACATTACCTAGGGGGCATATTTTCACCATATAAAAAATTTTCACATGGAATTCATACATAAATTATAGTTTATCTCCATAGACTGTTCAATTTTAATAAGCACATAATCGAACAAGCCTCGTTAAGGCCGGGGGTTTTGTGTGCCACCAGACGTAACTGCCAACTGAGTTCCTTCTTTTCCAGTTGGAGCCTAAACAAGTTGTCATTGCATAAATTATAATTATCAGTCTGTACCTGGTCGATGGCCATAAAGTCAAATGAATGGCCTTCATTCCTATTACAGTGCTTTGCCAGGGCATTATCATCTTTATTTGTACTGATAGCATAACAGTGTTCATATACCCTGTCCTTCAAACGTCTGTCTGTTTTACCCACATAAAATGCGGGGCATTGTTTACACTGCGCCAAATAAATGACTCGCCTACTGTTACAATTAAACTTTTTCCAAATCACAAAGGTGTCCATACCTATTGTGAATGAGTCCACAGTGTTAATATAGGCACAATGTCTACATGCCCCGCACTTTCTAGTGCCCCCCTTAACCTTTTGTCTCGCTGGTTTCCTTTCGAGAAGTTGTTTCATATTGGTGCCCCTCCTAAATGTAATAATAGGTCCTGATTCAAAGGTTTGTTTTGATTCATTGTCAATAGATAGGCAAAACCAATATTTACTAAGAACCTTTGAGATTTCATAGGCTTCTGGGCAGTAGGTAAAAACAAATGAAACCATAAAGTTCTTATTCCTCCCCATAGTCCCGACAGTCATGAGCCCTTGGTTATTAGGGACCTCAGTACTTTGAGTGTCATTCCTATTCTCATGTAAATCAGCTGGGTAAGTGTCCAAATACCATTGTTGCAATATTGGTTTATAAATCCCTTGTTCCCTCTTCAAAATGACCTCCTTGAAAATACCTTCTAGGAATGAACTAGGGTATCCCCGGTGTTGAAACATTTGATACAGTTTCTCACATTCATTAACAAAATCCTCCTCAAGTGTGGTCATCCTAGCCACCCTAACCAGTTGGCCTTTTACCACTGATTTCTTCTGATGTCTAGGGTGTGAACTTGAAAAGTGTAAATACGTGTTGGAGAATGTGTTAACAAAAGGTTAAGGGGGGCACTAGAAAGTGCGGGGCATGTAGACATTGTGCCTATATTAACACTGTGGACTCATTCACAATAGGTATGGACACCTTTGTGATTTGGAAAAAGTTTAATTGTAACAGTAGGCGAGTCGTTTATTTGGTGCAGTGTAAACAATGCCCCGCATTTTATGTGGGTAAAACAGACAGACGTTTGAAGGACAGGGTATATGAACACTGTTATGCTATCAGTACAAATAAAGATGATAATGCCCTGGCAAAGCACTGTAATAGGAATGAAGGCCATTCATTTGACTTTATGGCCATCGACCAGGTACAGACTGATAATTATAATTTATGTAATGACAACTTGTTTAGGCTCCAACTGGAAAAGAAGGAACTCAGTTGGCAGTTACGTCTGGTGGCACACAAAAACCCCCGGCCTTAACGAGGCTTGTTCGATTATGTGCTTATTAAAATTGAACAGTCTATGGAGATAAACTATAATTTATGTAGGAATTCCATGTGAAAATTTTTTATATGGTGAAAATATGCCCCCTAGGTAATGTAATATTATATGTTTTAAAGCAGGGAACTGATACTTTCCCTGATTCTATTACTGCCATTACATTTTAGTAGTCCTTTTAGCACAAAATTTCATTTGTTATTACACTAGTTTAGTAGTAGAAAGTAGGTTAGTTGTAAATATATTATGTATATATACCAAATTGTATTTCACATACTTATATACAGTTATTTTATTAAGGTAGAGTTCAATATAGGGTCGAAAAAGTTTTTTAAAATTGGTTTATGTTACAAATGTTTTAAACGTTTTAAATACTTTAAACGTTTTAAATGTGTTAATTATTTTTTAACGCTTAGACGTTTAAATAAGTTATTTATAAAAGAAAAAGGGTCTGTATTATGTATTACGTTACATTAGTCCGTGAGTAGTTGTATGTGTAATTAATTTTTGGTTATTGGATGTTCCCTGCACATCGAATTAGGTCATTTTATCCAGCTAGGTTGATTCAGTTGACTGTGGACTATTTGTTGAATACACTGAATTATTTAGGAATTGGTCTAATTAATTAATTAATTGCGTGTATTTAAGTATTTAAATTAAACATCTGAATAGAACTACAGCCTGTCTGAAGAAGTTCGGGCAGTGTACCGAACGAAAAACGCTTGCTGGAGTGTTTCACGTTACTTGTTTTTAGTTATTTGCTTTGTTCAGCCTTACGTGCAATAAACAACTTTACCCTACGAGGATTCTTGTGGACTCATCTGCTATAATTTTATTTTTACGAACACTTCATGTGGATTTTTGCTGCTATTTTCGAAGTCTTCCACCTTGGATACATTTGTGGAACCTACCCTTTGGTCTTTCGTTACGTTTGTTTAACAACAGGGATACTGACAGGTAAGATGTACATAGCTGTAAACCTGTGTGTTTAAAGTAGGAGTCAATTACAACCTGTATGCACAAACATGACACATCATCTGCAGTTAAGACATAGGTAGGCCTGAGAGGTATAGTTGTAGCACAACAAGTCCTGAACTGGAGTATGCCCATCTGTGGAATGGACAACTACTGTCACTATACAGGGTTACAGTGGTCATGCTCATACACATAGAATCACAGGACTTGTTTGGATGCATTGACTCGAGTTACACAAGGTGACAGTGGGTACGCTCATACACTCAGTAGCACAGGGCTGTTTGAGATGCACTCCGATTCTAACCACGGAAGGCCACAGTGTGCATGCTCATACACTTACATGTGCCGAACACATTGTAATGGACCCCTACTGTAAACACACAGGTTTACAGCTATGTACATCTTAACTGTCAGTATATATGCACATCATACAGGTTTACTACTAGATACCTGTATGTGTCCTGTATGTGATATATCTGTGTCGGTGCTGTGTGATACACATGCATACATGTACATGAAGTACTGACATATATATGTGAAGTATACACAATCATGCATGTGTGGAAGTGACAGACAATAAGTTAACTGGGACACACAGGTGGCTGCTAACTACAGCATGTGTCACACCCATTGCTGCCTTGAAAGGCATACACTGATAGCAGGTTGTGGACAGTGGCATTATACTTGGAACAGTGGCATGTGCAAGCATAATATGTGAGCCCCATTGTCTAATGGTACTGAGGTGCAGGTGTCAAGATGACCTCTCCCGGCTGTGTTAGTAGTTGTCATTATTAGCAGGACCGCTACACTAAGTATATCTGACACTGGTCATATACACAATGTCTGCTGGTGTCCGTCACCTTAGATGTAGCATTTGATACCAACCACATTATTGCCACTCGCAGTGATGTCATGGTATGAGTGGCAACTGCTTGACCAAAACAATGAGCCAATTTCCTGCTGTAATTATGAGGTTGTCCAGTGTCTGTCATTCTTGGATATCATGACTAAAAGACAGGCCTTTGCCACACAGCACATGCATCCATGATTCAAGGGAGTGTGGATAATACCTAGGTCACATTTACCCATATAGTGGCATTCCAAGGCAAAAGTCCTAAACACATAAGTAACACCCTGACACCTACAAGACAATTGCATTGGCTGCTTATGCTAACCAGTGCTAGATGTGTGGCTTTCATAATCCATTTGCTCAATGTAGAACCTACAATGGGGAATACTGATATCTGTGCAGTGAGGGACACCTGGCTGAAGGCTCTGTAGTGCACAATTGCACTACCAGCATATAACTCAGATCCAGACATGTGGGCCATAACACTGGTATGGACTATTCCAGGTGGTGGTGTCCACATATTCATAAAGGCTACTCACAAGTAAAGACCACTACTCTGACATAAGTCATCACAGATGAGTCAGGTACAGGTGACCATGGCAAAAGCTGCATTCTGGGGTGTATCCTCATACATCCACCACCATGTCCTCAGACTACCAACACACATCCATACATTTGATATGACATAGTATGGTAGAACACCAAATAACCTTCGATTGGTGGACTGTACGTAACCCTACATCAATTGTGCAAAGTATCCATGTACTGCCACAGTTGCATAATGTGTTATGCAATGCAATTATACCACTGTTTGTAACCAGGTCAGTTGTACACATACCAGGGTCCCTCGGATGTCGTCAGCATTAACACAGTCGACTGTTGCTGTACACCTTTAAACAACACCCTCATGGTTGGATATGACCTAAATGTACCTTCCCTGGATATGTACATCCCACACTCATACAACATAAATGAAAATACCATAGCTGTTGTTGTCCTTTCTACATACAGGTGGCTACATTCATTACACCCATGCACATGGCAGATAGGTCCATGGCTGCTGAATGATAACAGTACATAAGGTTTGATATCTATGTTGACAGAGGTAATATTCCCTCTCTACTGGTCACCCATGACACCTATCATATCATGCAAGCCATGTGGCATGTATGTCATTAGACATGTTCACCTAATGCAATGCCTACAAACATAACCAAATAACAGGATCATAGGACCTACACACATGACCTGTATTGACAGACTCAGGGAAATACAGCTTTGCTCCGTATGTTCCTGAGTAGTTACAGGTGTTATGTCCATGACATGTACAGTCATGTATGCCCACAGCTCCTACATATACCCCATGTCAACAATTGTAAGCCATGCATGCTGTGTCCTGTCTGGACATTGACCTTATTACCACAATAGCCAGAATGTCTAGGGGGAGATGTTTACAAGCCCCAGACCTCGCACATGCCATGAGTGTAATGCCTAGCTCAAACAGAGCACATTGCTGGCACTCTTCCAGAATCATGAGGTGTGTGTGGCATATATGAAGTGCTCACTGCTGACCATTACAGTGTCCTGGCTTCACCGTGGAACTATCAAGTAATAGTTTGTGGGATCATGACATGGAATATTGCTGTGTGTGTGCGTGTCTTGCTGATATGTGCTGTTGGCATGAATGTACACTTGGCTACTCAGTGAAGGTGGTTGTGTGTCCTACCAGTACATGAAAACAACATCCATTATGGTGTAATGCTTGGCTAGGTTTCACACATGGTGTGGGGAAGGTGTGGAATGTATCCTCTTGACCTCCTAGTCCACTTACTTATGGAGACTGCATATGTGTACATGTATTAATGTGTGTTTAGATTCCATGTGTGTGCAGTGTCTGATGTTTGAAGGTGACTGTTGTCTTAGTACATCATGCTGTTGCAATGCAGCCTCAACATTGCCAACTGTATACGGTGATATGCTCAAAGTACAGTAAGCTGTATTTTAGGTATGGACAGATGTTTGGACATGACTACTAAGTGGTGGGGCTACTTTGCAGATGAATGATTACTGAGGACAGCTCACAGGTGTGTTACAACCATTCCTACAATAACCTGTGTAACTGCTACATTATGGTGCTGTTAATTGAAGTGGAAGACACACAACGTAGAATGCAGTAAGTGACACTGAAGGCAAACCTCTTGACACCTGTAACAGTAACACCTCCCCTGTGCATATATTGTGCATATATCAGCACAGGTGGCAAAGGAAAGAGTCAGTATGCTTTGTAGCACATGCAATAGTGCTGTAACTCTGTAATACCTATCATGAGATAGGCAGGTGTTTGATTCACAGTACTGGCACGTGTGGGTATGTGCGTGTGTCCATATATGTCACGTATGGTGGGGAATACATCACAAATGTTTTTCACTCTCCTGAACACTGTGGTAGACATCAGTACAGAGTGAAGTGTAAAAAGAAAGGCATAGGCAGGTGGTTGAATCTCACACATGTCAAGTGTCTGTATGTATGTGACATAGGTGTATATTTTTGTGAATGCCACAGTGTGTGTATGTGTGTGTGTGTGTGTGTGTGTGTGTGTGTGTGTGTGTGTGTGTGTGTGTGTGTGTGTGTGTGTGTATGGCTGTCTGGTCCCTGGTGTGAGGCTGTATTTTACCATAGTGAAATGTTAAGGCCCGTCCCCCAATCCACTCAATGCAATCTAGTATCACTGTTGATGTCATCAATCTTAGAAGGGCATTCCAACCACCTGTAAACATTTACACCCTAGCGTGAGGCTTGTTGTTACATAGCCAACTGATGAACCCCCCCACCCCACATTCACTCACTGCAATCTAGTATCCCTGTTGATGTCTTTGATCTTAAGCCATTCCAACAACTTGTACATGTGTAATCTCTGTGGCGCGTCTTGTAATTGCATAGTACTATAATGATGATTTGCACATAGGCAGGGGTTTCCATCTCAACACTGGCAACTGTGTGTGTGTCAGAGTGTGTGTTACTGGCTGTGAATCCCTGGGTGTGTTACTGTGTCGGTGAATCCCTGACTGTGTGGGTGTATTACTGTGTCTGTGAATCCCTGAGTGTGTGGGTGTGTTTGCATCCTGTCATGAGAGCATGTATTACTGTTTCCCAATGAGGAGCCACTTTTTCCACTGGCCTTTACCCTTGTCATCTGCTATACCACTCTTTTACCTCCTCCCTGCTCCAGGTAACTATACCTGTGATGTCACCCACTATGGATGTGACGACTTGAACACAGTAGCTTACTATTAAGCTATCATGCTCTTGGATCATTAGATCAGTAAATATAATTGAAACTTGGGAGATTAAAACTGCGATGTGGAAGCTACAAAGTGCATGCAGGTATTGTCAGACAGACCTGTGAGTAGTCAACATTTACATATGGGACACTAACCACAAACACTGACATCCCCCGGCACATGCAATTATACCTGAAAGAGGAAGACAGAACATCAAGATCAACATGCAGTTACTGTTACACATGATACATACTGTCAAACGTACCAAATGCATTCTAAAACTGTAATACATGGCATGTCCATTGCCTGTCAAACACTGCTCAACAATATTAATCTACAATTGTCTTCCTAGTATGTTCACCCTGTACATCAGACCATATGAGCATGTCCCTGCACTGATGATGTGGATGACAGGGATGCGGCACAGGCATCATCATATGCACAGGGTGATAATGTTTGCCAGAGGCCTAGGCTGCACCATTGGATGACATCATGTGTGTGGGTTAGGTCCTTTGATATCATTGGGCGTGTGTGGATGTTATGCGTGTGTGTGTTGAGGTGTCCTACATTTGTTTCTGGTGTGTGTGTGTGTGTATGTATGCACACAGGTCTGGCATGTGGCTGGCCTACACTGGGGTATTATTGACAGCTGCAGACTGTACAGGGCAGGTTCCACAGTTCACGGTGTCCAGCCACAGCCATGTGACCTGCACCTGCCAGGGGTTGCACGGGCACTACCAGGCAGAGGTCCAGATTGGGTACTGTCTGATGAAACATGTCCACTGGAACCGTGTCCCTGGTGGGACCATCCAGGACCAAGTGCACGTGGCCTGCTATGTCCTGGTGTGGACAGCACAGCACCAGCTGCACTGCTGCTGCTACTGCCACTATGGGAGCAGGCATGTGAAGTAGCATGTTCACATAGACCTTCAACAGGTGATGTAGCTGGCCTACGTCCTCGTGTCCAATGCCTCACTCCCACCAGATGTTCCACCACAGACATTCCATGCTCGGGAACTGACATGCCACGGTCAAGGACTCCCACCATGTCACCTAATCATCTATCCAAGACATCTGCAAGATGATGGTGAGCATTTGCAATTGCCTGGATGTTGTCAGTTAAAGAACGGACAGCAGCCCTCTGAAGCCTCAGACCTTCTCTGTTGTGCCATTCAGCACGTGCTTGTGCCTCCATTACAGCCTGAAACATGTGTCTGGTAACACCAGCTGATGTGCTTTGTCTTGCAGGGGCATGTTGGCCAGTTGTCCTCCTACAAGCAGCACTGGGCACATGCCTGTGTGGGACATCACCAGTCAGTTGGCTGGGATCATGGTGTGCAGGCACACCTTCCATAGTCTCCACAGTTCCCTGTTCCATGCTACTATCCACCAACTGTCCTTCCTCTATGGCCAGTGGTGATGGGTATGTGTAGGCAGGAAAACTGTGTGCAGGGATGAGGGGGATACAAATGGAATGGCAACCAATGGCACAGAGCAGCTCCTGACAACTCTGTCTGTGCCTCAATCATACTTTCATCATCACTGCTAGAGTCTGTGGGGACACTAACATCAGGTGGACAGCAGGAGGGAAATGCACCTACATCAACACCTGTGGAGGCAGACAAGAACTGTACATTACAAGTTATACAGCACAGCACACACACACATAGACAGGCACACACAGCAGATGCACAGACAGACAGACAGACACATGCTATGGCACCCAACGCATGCAACATGCATGTGATATGGCAGATGGCATTCAGCTTAGACAATTATAGTGGTAGTTATCATACATCTCTGAGTTGCACACAACAGCATGCATGTGTCATAACAGAATGCATGCACCTTACACATTTATAGTAGTAGTTAGCATACATCCCTGTGTTGCACCATTTGTGTTAGTAGCTTATGCCTCATACCTGCAACACAATGCATGCACTATGCACCATTGCACCGCACTGTCATGTTTTGTATAACATACCCCACATGTTAACAGACCATCGCTGACCTTTGTACATCTGCCACTGATGCTTTGTGTTGGCCACTCCCCCATGTGTAAGGAGGACATGTGTAGAAGGGTATGTGGAGTGTATACTAAGTTTGCCTGATCCCTAGCTTGCATATCTCCCCCAAAGCAGTGCATGTCTGTTCAACATTATTCTGCCTACCCCTGAGCTGAGTCTACAGACAATGTGCATGTGGCTGTACACACATGTTTGACATGGCTGGCCCTACTTTGCAATGGTGCCACAGCCCAGCACAGGTTAACAGTACACCACCCTGATGTGTGGCATTTGACCTTGCCAATCACATGTAGTATGACATGTCTTCTGCTGGCGTGTTGAATGACATGCATACATGTGTAACACAATGGTGTCCTTTCAAATATACAGTAAGGTAATGGTGTCCCAATGCAAGGACATGTTATACTAACATGGACCTTCAGCTGATGCAATGTTGTCAGTCCACCCTACAAATATGCAGTGACATACTGCACATTGAGCTGATGTGCATAGCCATTCCTGGGCATCATGTGGCTTCACTATTGCTATACAGTGGGAGTTACAGACACAGCTCATAGCCATGACTATGTTCAGATACAATACATATCTAATGTGGAATGTGACCCACGTCACTGTGGTGTATACACGCTAAACCATAATGTGAAATGTGTGATATAGGTCACTGTAGGGTATACAGATGAGACCCCTGCACATCTGCAACCATATTACTGATGCCTGGCAACTATGCCTAGACATGGCTAGCTTAGCATTACTCCATGTCCCACATGCCATCTGTGTATCTCACACACATGAGGAGCAAGCATGACAGTGATGTCTAACACCAGCAAGGTGAATGTACTGTATATGTGGCCTGCCGTGGTTGTATGTGTATGTTGTGCAACACATGTATGTATTTGGATACTGTATAGGTGAATGCTTTCATGTTGTGACACACTCAAGATGTTCAAGACATGTTATGTGGTGGTTTTGATGTCATGCCTACACAAGCTGTGCATGGGCCTGTATGATGTTTAGTGTTTCACATCTGCAATATCACCATTACACAAAGGCCATAGTTGTATTGTGTCGAGCCAATGTACAACAGGGTGTACACACATGTACATCACTTCTACTGTGTATGTTGCTTCATGTCCCTGGCCATCCTCCGTGGCCATGTGTACACATGTTTTTTACAATGGTTGTGATGGGCATCTATGTCACATGTCAGTGTTATCCCATATGACATACACCCATAGATGTCATATGCTCCACTGAGGACAGGGTTATGCAGACAAAGGGTGGTATGTTTGGGATGTGAGATATCTTGTTTTGCAGGATAGTTGAGCAGTGTTGCAGTCAGCCCACTACATGTCATGGACATGTCAGATAGCATATGACATTGTGTGACATTCATAGCATGGGTATAATCCACAAGGGTGAATCCTGTGGGCTGGTCATACTCCAGCTCCAAAACATTTAGAGTGTGTGCACACATATGCTCTCTGTATAGTACTGTTTGTATTCCCCACATGCGTAATGCTGATCTGTAGTACCTGTCCCTACAGTGAACCACACCTCCACCATTGTATTCACAGCTGTCCACACTTCTGGCAATGACAGTTTATAAGGTTTAGTGTAGGTGTTTCATATAGTCTTCAATCATTCCATATGGGTAACCACTGTGATGCATTGTAGGTCTGACCAGTGTATATTAACAGGACCACCATACATTATGTGTACGTGTGTTAAATGGCCACATGGCAGATAGCATGTAATTAATATGATCTGTGCATTATCAAGCCTGGTAAATAACAATCTCACCGGCAACTTGCTGGTGTCATTGTGAAACGCCAGAGGTACCTAAATAGGAGTGTCACAGCAGTAAGATCATTATCCACACCTGTGTGATAGCTAAAGGGTGCAATGTCCATGTTAGCACATAAGCCCATAAAATAGACTATACTATGGAGTATGCACATCTGTGCATACATAAAGTAGCAGACTATAGTATGTGGCATGTGTGCATACATGCCTTGCATATGATGTTACATTACATATTGTACAATAACACATGTAACTATATGAAATATAGTTGTGTTGTATGAGCAGTAGTGAATTACCAGGCAACTCCAGGCTCAGTGGTTGAGAGACACCCACCTCCACAATACCAGCTAAAGCTTGTGGATGGAGGTCTGCAGGTGTCCCCAGGTTGGCCAGTAGCTCCTCGGTACATGGGAATGGGGGCTGGGTGAGTGACCCCCCACCTGTTGCACCTTGTTCCCTGGCAATTGCATTAGCATGCTGTTTTGCCCATCTTATGAGGCCCGTGCAGTGTCGGCGCACCTGCTGATAGGTGCAATTGTGGCCAGCAACATCATTTACCCTCCTGCAGAATTCCTCCCACTGGGCATCCCGCTGCTGTGCATCCTGTGGCACATGGCTGAAGAGTGTTACATGGTTGTCGAGGAGGTATGGGATGAGGACCTCATCCTCCAACCAGGTGTATCGTTGCAACCTGGCACACGGCATACCTGGAAGACATAATGATGGAGACAGGTCACAGTAACTCACAGAGAAGTACAGAAGTACAGCTGAACATACATGTGTATCACACTTATTAAGATTGCAAATATGTCTTTGCAAATCTACATGACACTAACATTACTGACATGTTTAACTCACACATATTTGACACTTACTGGTGATTTGATGTTATCACCATATATGTGTGTGTCAAGTGATGAAACTGCTCATACTCCATGTGAATGTCTTGATGTGGGCATGTCTGTTTGCCTGTACTGGTGTCTTTACCTATTAGCACATGCCTGGATGTGTTCACATTAATGCAATAGACCTTAATGCTTTGTATATGTCACATATATAGTCATACACAGCCTTAAGGGATGTGACCTATGACCCTGCAGACTTGCTCACAGAAAGTTTTACATGTATGTGTTTTGCCATATACATCTACATGGCACTGTACAGCTGTTTAGCATCCTGCCATGTATTACCCATGTTGCACATGTGAAGCACATGAGACAATGGCTAGCCTGATGGTATTTGCAGGGTTGGATATCAACTATAGCATGTATGGTCATAGTGAACTAGTAGGCTATATGCCCAGGGCCATTTATGAGCCTAGGCTGAAAGGTTACCTAGCTGTAGCAAACAGACAGGTATGTTTGTGGCCAGTTCAAGCAGTGCCACAGAACTGATTCACAGGGTTGCTGATATATTTGCCATGCGGTCATCACACCATGTCACAAAGAGGGGCAATGTGCAGCTTTGCTTGACAGGGATGTATAGTATGGCAGGAGTATGCAAAGTGTATGGGACAGAGATCCGTCAGGCATGTTGTGATCCTTGTACTAGAAAGGTGGATGTCCATGAAGTATGTGTTTATTTGAAATCAGGATGTGTAAGTGTATCATGTCCAACATCTCTGGGTTGGACATGGCTTTATTCAGGGTAGGTATCATGCTACATAGTGGAGCTAGGGATTGGGAAGGCCAGTGTAGACCATCTGAACATGGCCAATAACCCTTAAAGGAGATATGTGATCTATTATGGGTCACTTGAGTGTTGAGTATGGCTGAACAATGATTTCCATATTTATGGATGGCACCCTGTCATGATTAGGGGTGTCACATACAACTACCTGACTGGTGTGGTGAAGTAACTATCAAAGGAAAGACTACTGTCCAGCTGCATCCCACACACACACAGTTTCCATTATGTTGACCGCTGCCTAGGTGGTAGTTCATGGGTACAGGGTTTTTAACACAGGGGATGACAATGCAATATTTAGCTGTCAGATTGTGGCCATACATCACACACCACACATCTGACACACAAAGGCCCTTCTGTATGTTGAATGTAGCACAAATTGTGTCAATTATTGCTCCTAGTTCATAGTCATTTGCAAACATCAATAGGCAGATGCCTTCTGTGTTAGTCTGTGTGGTATAGATAACAAAGAGGGGGAGTACCAGGAATTAACCCTATATTACCATGGCTGGCACTGGTTTGATGTGCGTGTATTAGTCAGACACCTTCTGTAGTGTTGGTTCTGCCAGCAGTCCAGTTGCCAACCACTCCTGTGACATAGGAATATACACCTAGTTTACTAAGTGTAGCTGGAACACAGTATGAGTGATGGTGTCCTAAGACCTGGCAAGGTCATGATATGCTGTGTGAATCAACCTTACTGTCATCTACATCTGTACTGAATACATCAAATAAGTTGATCACGGTTCATGGCCTTACAGACCAGACTCAGCAGGGAAGTAGTGCACTATTTCCCATTATCAGTGGTGTCTCTCCCTTTGTGGGGTGTGATAACTGTTGCTGTGCACCATTCAGTGTGTACACAGCCTGACGTGAAGCTATGATTGAACATGATGTGTTTGTGGAGAGCAAATTGTTCTGACATTTTTGTAGGATACACCCTGGGATGTTGACAGGTCCCATGAAAGCTGTATGTATGGCTTTAGAGAGTGCAGCTTGTACCTGCATAGTTGTTATTACAGGGGCTCTGTAGTGTACATGGATATATAAATATGTGTACCTGTTGGGGGGAAGGTGGGAGTGGGTTTAGGTTCTCCAAGACCCTATCTGGATGAAAAGGTGCTATTTCTGTAGGTGCAGTACTTCCCATGCCATAGTGCTGTGAAGCATGGCAGGTCCTGTTGTTGCCATTACGATTCATGACACAGCTATAGAATGCTCTGTGGTTGGCCTCATAATATGTGGCTGATTAGTTTCACAGTAGCTTTGTGTGGTTTTATATGGTGTATCTGCATCTTACTGAAGCTGACCAGGGATTATCTCCACTCATGTGTGTTCACTCTTGCAACAGTTACAACCTTCTGTGGTACACTTTAAGGCAGGGTACCACCAGTTTGCCTTCTTGTTTGTGTTTGGTTGAATCTTGGTTCTGTTTCAATGGCACAATCACTGCACTTATGTGAGTGCTTAAAGTTCATTTGTATAGGATTCAGCATTTGCACATACATTGTCCATCTGCATGGGTGCCATGACAGTCACCACTTCGCTCTTAAGAAGCATAACATTGGCTTTGGAGACTGACTATGTGTAGCATACTGTTAGCCCTGTTTGTGTGACTATGGTGATCCAGGTCATTGGGGTTACTGAAATCCAACATGCATTGAGCGCAGGTGTTGGTACATGAGGGATGTTCCCAGTTCATAATGGAATAGTTGAGAGTGGCCATTATTATGGTTTTCTGTCTCAAACCTAATATTCCCCATTACAGCACAATATGACAGTTGGGAATTCTGAGGCATGGTGGATGATCTACTGCAAGGTGCAATTTGGATTCCACTTTGGCACAAGGGTGGTTGCTCAGCATAATGCATCTAAAGTTATGCAAGTGCAACTAGCATGGGGGTGTACATATCCTTCAGGAATATGGACACACCTGTGGCCCGTGTGTTCCAATAAAGGATAATGGGCAAGAGGTGAGGTATATGTTATAACATGGTCATGCAGGTGTGCTCTCCGGAGCATTGAACCATATCTCAGTCACTGCACAGATATGTTCTCCATGTTAAGGATTGACATAAGTGAGTCCATATTGAGTTTCTGAAATGTATCATTGAGTAGCGAGACCCGCAGTTTATTGCTTGGCTGTCCCTGTTACAGCAGAGGAGTTTCACTTCAACTTTGCATGATGAAGACATTATAGGGGAAGCATGAGCCCTAGCCAGTATCCAGATTCCCAGGGGTGACAGGTGCAGGCCCCATCTGGCAAAGCATCATGGTCTGTCAACCATGTTATCCCAGGCAGAGAGATACTGGATACCCTTTGAATTGCACCAGTACATTAGACAATTGTGGAATACAGTCAGTTTGTCCCTGTACTGCAGTATCATTCTGTCCAATGGCAGAATGCTACCCAGGCCTTCGGACATACCTGCATGGGCTACAAGACCTGACAGTTCCTACATGTATTTTTCCATGCAGTCCAGGCTACTGCATCACAGGTCTTGCACAACAACATGGAATATGCCAGGGCCATGTGTATAGTTCAAAAGGTGGTCTGAGTGTATGAGTATGTGGCTAATCATGGCAAACAGGCATCTGACAGTATGTGTGCCCTCATATAGCTTGGTGTGTAACACAGTACTAGAGTTTGCATTCACAAATGAGTACTGTTGGGCATGTTTCCGGTCACATGTTCTGAGGTGTGGCACAATTATGCAAACTATGTCATACAGTTTGTGTATTTTTTTGTCTGTCTTTTCCAGCTTGGGAGGTCACTTGCTTGGCCAGATACTTAGAAGCCTCTGTGAATGTGTGTGATTTCTGGTAGTATGTGTGGTTGTCCTTACTGTGTTCTGGTAAGGGCATGTGTTGGTTGTGATGATGAGATGAATGTGTTAACCTACACCTCATGACTGTCCAGTCCAGTCATGACTGTAGCCTGGACTGCATTCCAGCTTACCCCTGTAGCTGCATCCCAGACAATGTGTGGGGTGTGGTGTTAGGTGGGTTTGGCAGTGTACATGCTGGACATGCCTGTATGAACATTCAGTACTACAAGTACCAAGCACTGTATTTAGTGTACTTATTGCTTATGAAGATGGTTTAGACAGTGATGCTCACAAGTAATTATTTGTGTTATGGACATGACATCACTGGCTATTACAGAAACATAGTAGCTACCTTTAGCAGCAATCCTCCTCTGAGGAGCACATCACATCCTGATAGTTGATTGCAGATGATGCAAGTGTCTACAGGTCTGTTTCCTTTTCTGGGTATATACTCACATATCCACCAGAACCATGAGCTCTGTTGGGCACATACACCCACTACCCAAACAGAGTCATGTATCAATAGACTCTGCTGCCACTATCAACATGATCAGGATATAATCAGATAGTGTAAGCCATCACCTATGAAGCAGCTATTACATATGGGCAGCAGTCTCCTACGTCTTACACTCCTACTGCAGATGTTACACTGGAGTTAAAGATGATATGCAACCTGTTTCATTACCAGTACTGTGCACTACCTTACATGCAGTATGTGCAAGTGGCTGTTAGGTTGGCAATGAGAGGTTGGGCTACACAAACCTGGTAGTTCAACCAGTGTGTCTGTACTCTCAATATCCACTCTATGTAGGTGTGCACATAGCCATTTGACCCAGCCCTGTAACAAGGGTCACTACACATTTGCATAACATGTACACATGCACAGCTATTACTTGCAAATGATACTAGAGAGGTGGATATTACATGTGTTATGTGCATGGATAGTTACCTACCTCTTCTAATTATCTTTGCTATCATGCTGCTAAACTGTCAGATGAATACTAGTCATATGTATCCTGTTATTGAGTATTGTAATTGCCAATAGACATAACTAGTGTTTGCATAACATAACAGAAATGCTATGTAAAATGGAATACAGATCTGCCTAAAATACTGTACATTACACAGTTATTGGCACAATATCCCACAATGCAAACCATATTTGCACAATCAGCCCACCTTTGACATGTTCATCTTACTTATACACCCATACATATGTCTACTGTTACAATATATCAATATATACTAACCCCTGTTATAGCACGTACTTGTTGGACCAACCCTGACACTGACAGTGGCTGGAAGAGAAGTGGTGAGTTCCAAGCCCATATATATCATCCGTTGTGGTGTATGAGGAGTTTGCCTTGTGACCTACAGCAGTACACACATAGAATACTACAAGCATTACTACTGCTCAACAATACATTGCTACAAGATAGCTATTTCCACTATATACACTGATTACACTGTAATTCTTACAGAACAGGTACTACATACACAGACATACTAAAAGTTATACATACCTTCTTAGTAACTGGAGGTGTTATTGACTGGTGTATTACTCATTTTCAGTTTGTGTTTCAGTATTTTGTACTGTTCTACAGGCAGATACAGATGGTTTGAATGTGTGACATGGCATCCTTTTATAGTTAGAGATCAGTAACATGTGCTATCCTAATAACCAATCGGTGTTCCTAAGTAGTTAATTACATGCACATCAGCTGTGCAGCTACTGCCTTAGCCAATATCTTGGCAACAGTGGAGTATAACTGAGTACTCCACTTGGGCGTTGTCCCTTTGCCTTACTTGTGAGGAAGGCAGCCTGGAAGTGTTGTTTGAAATCTATTGCAACAGCTGTATGGGGACAAACACTAATATATTGTGTATAATGCCTAGAGGATTTGGTCTAAATGTGAGTACTGCTGTTATATTTCTGAACATTGCTACTTGTGCAGGGTTTGTCTGTACCTAATACATCTGCATATGTTTCAGTCTGGCCAGGATGTTTGACCACCTCAAGGCTGCATGGCTTTGCATATAATGTTGGGGGATTTACAGTGTGCTTACCAGACATCTTTAGTTTGGTGTTAATGTGTATCATACTGTGCTGATAATCAGTAATCAGTAACACTTCCTGATGTAATTACTTTTCAACCCTCTGAAACGGGAATAGTTCAAACAAACCCTGTAACATCAGCAGCTGTTCCTTTGTATTACAGCAACTATTTCACATAGGGCCATGTTATTGTGTCTATGTCCAGGTATGTTAAGGTTTCAGCAGATGTACAGTGGGAGAAAATAATTGGTTATGGTATGACAGTAAGTATTGTTGTAATTACTTTGGGTGTGGGGGGAGATGTTGGTGGGTGTACAGAGCAGATGTAGGTGTGTAGGAACCGCTTTTATACATCTTCTATATGTGTGTGGGGGTTCTTTCCCTATGTGAACACCTATCCCTTAGTGGACTAATACTAGTAATAGTAGTAATTGCAGGCTGCTTCATTACGGCACTGTTAAATGCTTCCTGTATAGCATGTAGGTACTGTTAGTCCTTGAATCCTTTTGGCAATACATCGGAATGTAATAAAGTTTTGCTAAATGAAAGCTGTCTGTGTATTTCTGTCATGGATATTTGCAGTCATTGTAGTTGTGTTGGTGATAGTGACCATAGAACATATTTGTAATAGTGTATTGGCATATACTCTTCATATGTTATGTTCATATTGTTTGGGGGGGGGGGAGAATGTGTGATTGCTATAGTCCATGTTATACTCAGATATGAGAAAAGCAACCAGGTTCTCTCACCACGAAACTGTGCAGAATAGCGATGTGTCCAATGCGGACTGAAGCTCACAAAAAAGTGTAGCGGCAGAGCAGTAAGAACAGAAGCAACAGCTTCGCTGATTCAATATGCAATAAGCTTCAATTTGCAGTAAACCATAAAGTCATTAGATCAGGAACCATAAATTCACTTCGTTAAATAACAGAAAATCCAGTATATAAAGACCAAAACGTTTATTGTAAGCGCTTTCGCGTGGTCACCACCACGCTTCATCAGACAATGCAATTAAAATTCAAACCATCTATTTATACTAATAAATCTGGAAAAGGCGCCAAATTAAAACAGACAACTCAGACAATCTTCCAATTAAAAAGTTAATGCAAACTTAAAGAAATTTTCAAATGCTGCATTCATTTTATAGAAAACCTAGATACATCAACAATACTGAGATGTTCGTACACCATACTGTGACTATTGGTCAGTACATTTTTAGACCCTTTAAATTAATGTTAGCGACGAGTGTTTTCATAAGCGTTAAAAGTAAAATTAGACTAAATTAGAAAAAGCCACCTGATATAAAAAGGATTAGCACATTTAAAACATTTAGAATGTTTAGATAATATTTAGTAAAAACACATGTAATTACAGAACATAACCTGTTACAGTAACATAGATAAAGCTTACTGTATTGTGTTATAATACAGATAGTTCTATTACAATGTGATATATGAATAAACGTATGAATAAATAGATAAACATTCTTATGCTTAAAGGTCAAATAAATAAATAAATAGATAAATATAAGAATGAATGGATAAACAGGGAAATTAATATCTATTCGCTAAAAGCGTAAATCCCCTATTTATAGGTCAAATAATTTATATTTCTGTTATTTAGTAAATGTTTAAATTTGATACTATTTTTATTCATAGATACAATTGTTGATCAGGATCAATGGTCAAAATTTAAATTATTGATCAAGATCATAAGTGAAGAAATATTAAAAATCAATTAACCTGTAATATTAAAATCTAGATGAAATAAATATTAAATATTAAATATTAAATATTGAATCTGTAAATATGTGTATGAAATATAAAAATATAAAAATGTGTTTTGAAGAATATATACATAATTACGCTGTATGTTTATGAAATATAATATATAATGTAAAAAATATATATGAAAAATATATGTGTATATGAATATATAAATAAATGGAAACCTGCTGGCATGGATAAAATGAATAAATGTTGATTAAAAATGAATATCGTGTATGTAGTACTGAAAAGTAACAAGTAAAATAGGTATAATACAACTTATGTTGTTGGATAAAAGCATACATGAATGAATACAACCAGTTGGATACATTGTGTAAAAAAGCCTTTGTATATAAGAAATATTTTTACTAATTAAATAGACAAAGGACAATATACACGACTAGGATATAAACATATAATAATGTATTTATGTTGAAGTATATAATTGAGAACTAAAAATGAGAACTAAGAAATTTTTTTTTTTTTTTTTTTTTTTTTTTTTTTTTGACAGTTATGATAAACCAGGGTTACACTCCATTAATAGGCCTTCATGTACAGAGTTTTATCTGGATTCCAAAACTGGTTTAATAGAAACTTGGTTATTTTTTTGAAAATTATACTCAGATATGAACACTTCAGATGCTGTATACACACATGTATATATGTATGTATGTATGTGTGTATATATATATATATATATATATATATATATATATATATATATATATATATATATTGATATTAATATATAATATATATTATTTCATACGTTTATCTGTACCTCCATAGACGTGTAGATGTTTTTAACCTATCTATATATCCGCATATATATGTATATCTCTATATTTCGAAATGTATCTCTCTCTCTCTCTCTATATATATATATATATATATATATATATATAGCATACACCTTTCATTGGGCACATGGCGGTTTGTCCTATTTCCACATAATCCTCCCTTTTGTGTTTTAACCTGTTTGAATACACAACTGGCATAGATGCATCACAGGTAGCTTAGTGATAGGTTTACTCTGATGATGGTGTACATGGTTGTGGGTTCTAATCCTGGAAGGGGTTATTACTTTACCTCTCAAAGAAAGCATTGATAGGGAAAGTGTGAATAATGCACATTTAAGCAGTTGTAAGCAGATTTGCTCATCGACTGTGCGACATTAAGCAAAGGTTAAACCTGTGAAGCACTTATCCATTTAACCGTGTTTAAGCACTGCTTACCATTGCACAAACCCACGCAAACCCACTTACAACTGCTTAAAAGTGCTTTAATCCACCTGCATCCAACAGCCCTTATTCTGGCCCTCAAAATAAATTAACAGCCCTTGCACCCGGGGTCAAGAACACCACAGTCACTGACTTTACCACTAAGGCATCTGAGATATATACAAATGTTATGGGGTTTAGAATATACATTTTACTACAGGCATTGCTCACAACTGAAAACAAATATGACAGTCAATTGGTGTACATATGTATGGTACATGTTAATGTTCATATGTTTGTGGAATTAGGTGTTGCAATGTGACATGACAGGGTGTATTATGGATGAGAATGGTTCTTGTTTTGTGTCCTTTTTATATTGTCCCCCTACTCCATGTATACCCCTCCAGTTCACTTATTGAACATCCAACCCAGGCTCTCCTTGAGACGTGATTTCATTACCCATCATTCCTCCCCAACCACAATCTCCACATACAGAACAACCATCCCTTCTATGGTGAATTAGGTTAATATTAATAGTTATAATACCAGAGCTGCATGTGTTTTGTGTACACTTCAATTCCTTTGGATTGCATCTGTGTCACGAAGTGTGTTCATAGATGTTTATATATATGGCTATAGATGTATCTGTGTGTGTATATCTGTATATATATATATATATATATATATATATATATATATATATATATATATATATATATATATATATATATCTATGTGCAGACATCACTGACATATATATATATATATATATATATATATATATATATATAAAGGCAGCAGAAATACCTCACAAAGAAGATTACCAGCCTCAAACAGATGCCCTACGCAGACCGTCTCAAAAAACTCCAGCTTTACTCCGTCGCATATCGCCTACTCAGAGGTGATCTCGGCCTAACATACAAAGCTATGTCAAACCCAGAGCTGTTGGACATGCTCCACTTAAAGAAATCCCAATCCATCTGAGCTACACGCTCTAGGGACCTAAACCTTGTCACCACATTAAACAGAACATGCCGGAGGGATGGATTCCTGTCCCAGAGACTTCCCTTACTCTGGAATAAACTACCTATCTATATCAAACAAAGCTCCTCATTAGCACTCTTCAAGAAAAATCTTGATGATTGGATGGGAAATAGGAAATTCACCCCAGGGATCACCTCTGTGGCTCTGCTCAACAGTGGCACAGGAAAATAATTTTCTTGGGTGGCAAAAGACAGGGTACCTTTTTGGCTGGGCTTGTATAGGCCCCAGGGCCAATAACCTAGTACCTACCTATGAACATATATATATATATATATATATATATATATATATATATATATATATATATATATATATATATATTTATATATATATATATATATATATATATATATATATATATATATTTAGTATTAATTTGTAACAGTTATACATATGTAGACTTGTATATGTTGATTCACAAACTACAGTACATTACAATGTACTGTACATATGTACACAAAGTGACTGTCCCATTTGTGGTCAGTACTGTGCAATGCCTATAGTATAAGGTGTAGTCTAAAGACCATGAAACATATATATAGCTCAGATGGCTTAGTGGTAAGTCCCATGACTATAGTGTGCATGGTCCAGGGTTCAACACCTGCGATGCTTTAACAATGTTTTTTTACTCCAGAATAAGGCTCATTTAAGAAATTGCATGTTTAAAAGTGTTTGTGTGACATTAAAGCAGCAGTTAAACAGTTAAACAAACTTTAAAACATATAACCTGTGTGCGCAAACATGGCCACATCCGCTAACTACTCAGGATATATACATTTCAGTGAAGTAACATCTCACTATGTGCTTACATAACATTACATTCTCTGTTGACTTTACTCTCCAGCACACATGGGTTTATATGGCTGTTTCAAATGTTTATTATACTGACGAATACTACCTATATATGCAAGCTGTGGTTAAGGTATACTTTTTAACATGATAAACATCCCTGACTTTATTGGGATTTGAACCTCGAATGCACAAATACTATGTAAATGCTGTAACCATTACACTATTGACATTAACACTGCTTCCGCCTATTTCCTATTTAGATGATTTCTATGTGTAAGCTAGGCTAAGCAAAGGGTGGAGGCGCCCAAACCCACTGAGCTTCACTTACTCTTGAAATAAAAACATATAACAAATGAAATGAGAGACTATAAATTACATTCCTAAATACATTAGGCATAACCCCTCACTGACACACTTCAAGGGAAACCTTGATGTGTGAATTGGTAACAGAATATACACCCTTGGGATCATGTGTCCCGGAACCATACAGACAGGGGGTGGGGGAGCCCCTCCAGTTTTATAGTTGCAAGACCTGTTGGGGAAATTGAATGGTGTTGATTTTTCACGTTAACATGCCCTCTTTAGATCACTAAGTGCCCTTATCACCCTCCACTGCCCCAGTCTTCAACAGCTTCTGGCAACTCTGCCTGGAATCACTTTATTGGCTATGCTCAACAGAGGCTTAGTACTTCATCAATGGTGCAGAGAAAGCCAACACACTGCAGCTATGCTTCTAATTGCCCTTGGGCAGATAGCCTACTACCTATCTGTGAACCTCTAAAGTGCAGGCCATCACAGTCATGATATGTGAATAAACAGAGCTTTCAGATTACAATATACAGTGAAATATCACCATGTAGTCAGAAAACAGTTAAGTACAGCAAGAATATACAGAACACTGATACTTAATCACTCCAAAAGCCTATCTTGGAAGCGAGAAGACTTGTATAAGTTTAATACTTTCTATTGCTTACCAGTAGGTTACCTACAGGAAAGATGAGAAACAAGCACAGATGGGAAACATGCATGCAACACTACCATACCGGCTTATGTGTCAGCCTTAGGCTTTGGAATACTGGCCAAGGCTTTTGCGCTCCCATGGTGCCTTTTTGTAGAGAAGTCTCAAAGGTGAATCCCACCTCTGTAAACAGCACAATAGCAGAATCAATAAGGATTATGCTACTCAGCACTAGGGGTTGTGATCATAACATGCACGCACTCACAGCACTTCTCAGTATGGACGTCAACATCTGTGCAGTAACTGAGACCTGTTTTAAGGCTCCTGAGAGTACACCAGCACTACCAGACTACAACCCATACCACACATTTCAGACACAGAACATGGACTGACACAGACATTGAGGGGGTGTATCCATATTCATCAGGGATACCTACACCTCCAGGTTAGTGGGGCAGCATGATATCTCTGAGATCATCCATGTGCAGCTAACATCAGTCACAACTGCAATGCAAACTGTGGCCTGCTACAGATCACCCTGCATGACCCAGGACCACCACTCCACCTACCTGGAGACAGTGGAAAACATGACATTCCTACCACACACCCTGGTATTGGTCAATGTCAACTACCCTACCATTAACTTGGAAACTTACTCAAGTACTCACTTCCAGGCCCAGCGCTTCCTGGAATTTATCACCTCATATGCCCTGTATCAGATGGTAAACTCACTAATGAGGGGTGGAAACATACTAGAAGTGGTAATCACCAACATGGGTGACAGGTGCACCACAGCGGAGGTAAACCGGTCACTGGTTAGATCTGACCATGAACTATTCACTGTTTCCACATCCAACTATCTCCTCCACCCATGGAAACCACAGTGTATACCTTTCCTACAGCTAAATTCACACTACTAGAGACAGGGATGAGGGGTTTCACAGCCCCCACGCTAAGGGAAAACACTGCTCAAGATACAGACAGATTTACAAATGCACTCTATAAGCACCTGCAAGGATGTATGGATCATGCCATCACTGGTAAACCAAGACTCATTCCTCCTAGACAAGGACACCAGTCTGGTGGACCCCAGCAATAAACAGGCTATACAACAGAAGTAGGACAGTAGTCCAGAAAAACAGCAAATCCCAAGAAGGGCAGACATCCGTGATCAGTATTTGTAAGAAACGTAGGTCCCTCATGAAATCATCCAAGACTAACATCATCAGGAAAATAGGCAAGAATTCAAAAGATAACCACAAAGCCTTCTTTGGCTATGTCAAGGATCTAAGTGGTAACACACAGATTTGCACTGTGCTGGTGCAATATAGCACAAAATATACTGACCCTACTGATATCACCAACATCCTTGCAGATACATTCAGTGCAAACTTCACCCCCTGAAGAGCCCACAACAATACCTGAAAAGTACAGTATCCCAGACATCAGGAACACACAGGTGGAAATGGCCCTCTCTAACAGCAATACACAGTGCCAGTGGTGGCAGATGGTGCCCCAGACTGCATCTTGCAAACACTACAAGACAAACTGACCCCCTACCTAATTAAGCTTTTCAACCTCAGCCTGTCCACAGGCTACATGGCCATACAATGGCACGTGGCAATGGTTATTCCATTCCACCAAGGTAGAAACACAACTGACCATGGTAACTACCACCCCATAAGCCTGACTAGCCTGGTCTGCAAAGCTATAGAGCGCATCCTCATGGCATTCATTAACAAAGACATCGGTAACCTCCAAACACTTGACCCAACCCAGGTCAGCTTGGTTGAGTGCAGTTCATGCCTACTGAACCTGTTTGACATCTTACAGACAGTCACCAAGATGTTAGAATAGGGGAGAGGTGGTTCACACATACTACCTGGACCTCGCCAAGGCTTTTGACACCATTCCCCACTCAGGTATTATTGATAAACTCACCAGCCTGTACATACACCCATACATCACAGGATGGGTTGCCAATGGGCTTACACACAGAACCCACATGGTATGACTAGAGGTCTCCAGGTCCAACTCTTAACCAGTCATGACTGGTATCCCACAGGACTCAGTCCTGGGACCCCTACTCTTTGGCATATACTTCTCAGAGGTACAGGCAAACACGACTACAGCAGACCATGTTTGGCAATGACTTAAAACTGGGAGCCATACTTGACAGTCCAGCTGACACAGACATCCTTCAAGGGGTCTCATAGAGACCAGCACAGGGTGTCAAAGTCATGGCCTCCAGCTAAGTGCCACAAACTGCATGGTCATTTCATTGTGGAATATTAAGCACCCACATATTAACACATAAGTGGCAGCCACTTTAATACAGACAAGGTAATAGGGTATCTAGGGAGTAAGGTAGATAGTGATCTCTCCTTTGACAATCATATCTCCAAAGTAGTTAGGACATCCTTCTATGTAGGCCATCTGATTACTAAAGGGTTCGCATCTAGACATACTGAGGTTATAGTGCCCCTTTACTCATCACTCATCAGTCCCATCATAGAGTATAATAACCCATTTGGGATGTACCTCAGAAGACACATCCAAAAGCTGGAAGGTCCACCTTGCCAAGAAGATTACTGGCCTCAAACATATGATGTATGCAGCCAGAATGAATAAACTCCTACTTTACTCAGTGGCATTTTGTTTACTCAGAGATGATCTCTGCTGGCCAACAAAGCTATGTCAAACTCTGACTTAATGGATATGCTCCACCTATGGGAATCCATGTCACAGTGAGCCACATGCTGTAGTGAGCTGAACCTTGCCACAACCATAACAGGAAGATGCTGGAGGGATGGATCCCTGTCACAGAAACTCCCCATACTTTGGAGCAACATCCCTAATTACATTATACAGAGCCCCTCACTAACACTCTTCAAGAGAAACCTTGAATAGTGGATGGGGAACAGTAGATACACCACAGGAATCCCACCATTGGCTGTGCTCCACAGAGGGACAGTTAATGAATGAATGGGGTGGCAAAAGCTGACACATTTTGGCTAGGCATATGAATGCCCTCAAGCAGTTAGCCAAGTACCTACCTATGAACCTATGAACCTATACATACAGTATCAGCACATGCTGATAGCTTAATTTACTGTTCAGGTGTTGACTTTCCTTGTACCAACAGCAGTTGTGTGTGCGATAGTTGAGGGCTGCCTTTGTTGGATGCACACAGTAGACTGCCTATACATGACAATTTACAGGTAGTCTTGTGTGTGTGCCATCCATTTTTACTGTGTGTGTAGGTGGAGAAAGGTGTCAGTCCCTAGGTGCCTACACTGTCAGTGTGTGTGCTATACGTTCCCTCCTTGCCAAGGCATGGGCATACTGGGTAAACCTCTGTCTGCCTACTGGGGCTGGCTCAGGGTGTTCATGGTCTGAGTACCTCTGTGCCTGTGGGGCCCTTGGCAATGGTGGTGGGCTGTGAGGGCCTTCACCATTCTGTCCCTGCTGCAGCTGTTTCCACAGGATCATATTGTGTAGCATGGCACATACTATGAAGACGTGGGCACGCATGCCTGGAGAGTACTGCAAGGCTCCACCAGATATGTCCAAGCAATAGAACTGTGATTTAAGCACCCCAAACACATGCTCTATGATGATTCTGGTTTGTGTGTGTGCCTCATTATGGTGTTCCTGCATGGGTGTGTGTGCATTTCTGATGGGAGTCGTCATCCATGGTTCCAGTGCATAGCCAGCATCCCCCACCAGGTAGCCATATGCGATTTTCCCCCTGGCAAATACCTGATACAGCTGTGAGGCATGCCAGATGTGGGAGTCATGATAGCTTCCAAGGCTGGCAGTGCACACATCCATGATAATTCCCTGGGCATTGCACATGACCTGGCAGTTGATGGAGGGGTATCCCTTGTGGTTTATGTAGAGCCTACCCTGCTCACAGGGTGGTGACTTGATGTGTATGTGCGTGCAGTCTTTTGCACCCAGTACCTCCAGTTATTCTGCCATACAGTGGAAGAGATGCATATTGCTGGCCAACTCCTCCTGCATTCGGGGGAAGTATATGTGCTCATTGGCATGTGGTAACATGGCATCCAGGAACTGGTGAAGTACCCTGGATGCTGATGCCTGTGAGATCCCCATGATATCCCCAGTTGGCCTTTGAAAGGTACCTGTAGCTAGTATTCTCAGGCTTACACATACCTTCGTATCCACTGGGATGGGTTCCCCTCTGTTTGTTCTGGCTCTGAGGCATGGCCGGCACAGCTCCATAAGTTGCTGTAGGGTGTCCCTGTCCACCCTGTAATGCTCTACAATCTCCAGATCATGTAGCCCCTAGTAGGTTACCCTGGATCTGAACACTCCTCTCCTCCTCTGGTGCCTGAGGTGGTTGTGTGCATCATCCTCCATACCACCTTCAGTCTCCAACACATGCTGGTGGATCAAAGCTATGGCAGCCACTAACATGTACATACTAAAGGTTCCCTGTCTGTATACACCAATGGTGCAGAGTGTACGGGAATACACAAGTGTGTGTGAGGTGCTTTCACACTTTATACTATTTTGCTATGGATGCTGCTGATGTCATTGGGTGTGTATCAGTAATTCCAGCTGCAGGGTATCTTAATTATGGGTTTTACAGTGAGTACTGCAAGTGTGGGACCTTTAGTGTGGAGTTATGCTTGCCTGCCTTGATTAATCTGTTGCCCTTTAATTCACTTTCAAACCTGGATCCCACCCCATTATCAGGCATGCATCCACCTGCCGTCTTTCTTGTTTTGTACTTTCCCTACCCAGTCATGTGCTGCAAAATGTGTCTTGTAGCTGATATACTGCAAATCTGCTTTGTTCTGCTGTGACACTTTACTGTTTTCTTTGCAGTACAGCCCCTCCCCTTTCTTGTTTTGCAGGTAGCTGCTTGCAGCCTTGTTAGCTGTTGTTATTGGCCCACTGTAGGTTCCTAGGTGTTAATTAATCATTTCTACTCCAATTTCCCTGCTGCAGCATTTCCTTATTTCTTTCCTATATCCTTCCTGTTGCAGCTCCGGTGCGCGCCGCTCAAACCTGCTTACCGGGTTTAAGCATGTTTTCATCTCCGTTCACATGCATACTCGGTTACATTGTGTACTCTCAGCTAAGCAAAGCTATAACCAGTTCGACACACCCCTATCCTGCAACTTTGCTTAGCTATGGGCAAACTGGATTAGCAATGCTCCAATGTGCTTACAGCAAAAGTGACACACCCTGTTAAATGAAAAATACTGTAATAAAAAGATCAATACACAGGAGGTTCAGGTTCAGGTTCTTTACTAGTGTACACCAGGAGGCAAAAAATGTACAAGTACAGAATTTTGTCTGAATGAAACAGGAAGAACACAACTTTTATAGTATGTCTTACTAGTATTAACCCACCAGGCTGACGTAGTCAGTCACAAGGGGTTTTACATCACTTTAGCTTACAATATTCTATTCATCTAAAATGCTGATACTACATTTTGCTTAAAAAGTTTTTCTGGTAAACAATGTGGCCTTGCTAGCCACCTGGTTAGTTACAATACCCTTTTACAAAAGTTTCCACTCAAGGTTCTAAATTAATTCGAACATAATAGTAGATACAGTTCTCAATACATTTCTCTTGCTACATGTTATCACTTCTTCCTTGCGGCCGGTGCGTTATCTAGCAACATATACAAGGTCGATTGCTCAAGCAGGAAAGAGCAGAAGATTCTCATTATTTCACACATTTAATTTCCTGACCCAGCAGATAATCACTTGTGAGAAGCATAAACATTAATTCTTGCTGAGCTAGCAGCTGCTGGGGTCAGAGGCCAACTTGCAAAAAGGCACACTGCAGTTTCCAAAAGCTTCTTGCAGTTTCATATGAATTCATTTTTCTTGTCATAACATTAAAAGAATAAAATGCATTATATCTTTCTTATTTCTTAATAAGCACTAAACATATACATTAATACATATTTTTCTAACACACCCCTATCTTGATGTCATCTTTATCTCAAGGGCACACCTCGGTGTTATAACGCTATGCTGTGAGGTGCATCCTTACACCAGCGGGGAATCTGTGATTCATTATTATTCCTCTCATTTGCATGGCATTGCCTACTAATTCTTAGCTACCACGCATAACACTGTCACAGCCCCTTAGCAACCCTTGCTTCATGGTGTGGTGTAGCATGCCTGCCATTCACTGTTATGGGGAAATCATGATATGTGTTACATTGCAGTTTTACTCTATATTTTTCTATTTTTCTTGGGATCCCGTTTGCGTGCCGCTGCCCTGTGCTTCCACTTCGCGATAGTGCGAATATAAATATTAAATGTTAATTTTATATTTTGTACATTTTTTATGCCAATGGCTATATATTTAGCCATTGGCATATATTAACAATATAATACAAGTGTTTGGTCAGCTGTCATGGCTCCGATTTTATGTTTGCAAAAATGTAAACTGTTTTTTACGGTTTACATTTCTGTATGCTTACACTATGCCTGCACCACTTCCTGGATCACTACATACCTTCATTTGCATGCTACACTGCTGCACATGGGTTAATTAGCATACAGGGCCCAGGAGCTGTGTGCACGTAGCGTATGCAGGTAGTGCACGTGGGAACAGCTCGTAACTGGATCGATCGCCGGCCATATTTGGTGTTGGAACGCCGACACTACACCTGCACCTGGCGCAAGCTTCATGAATCCCGGGGATGATTTCATAAGGGTTCCATTCTAAAAGCCTTTTCACTCTTAAAGGGGGCAATGACTGTGCTTTAAAACTTTGTAAATTGGAGTACCCAGAAGAAAAGTAGTCCTATTAGGCACTGAATGCCATTTGGAATTGTTTATCAAATTGCAATGGTACAAGTGGGGGTCTGCAATTAGAATGAATCTGCAGATTTTATTCTCAGTAATCTGTTTCTGTGAATATTGTGGGCTGAATGCATAACTAAAAAGCATGGCCATATTCCAATTTGAGTATTAAATATTTTTGGCATTTAACCTTCAAGTAGTAATTAAGAGGAGGTGACTGATCTTGGAGCTCAGTTTTAATGGAGCACAGACTTTATAAGATACAATATCTGTGTATGTGGAGGGAGTAAGGTCATTATAAGGAATAGGTATCTCTGTTCAGTGATATTAAGTATTGTGTTCTAATTATAATGCGTTAACAGAATATGAAGGATAGGGAGTAATCTCTTTTCTGAGGCATAGAAATATGACATTAGTTTTCTTAGAGCTATTGAGCAGCTTGTTAGAGGTGAACCAGGTGCGTAATTGAGTGAAGTTGCCCTGTAACTTGATTTGCAGGTCACAGTGGCATGTATTGAATTGCAGGAGCAGTATTATCATCTACATAGATTATTAATTTGGGATTTTGTAATTCTAGGGAGGAGATCATTGACAAACAGGGAGAAGAGTAGATGACCTAATGCAGAACCTTGTTTTACACCTGTATTAAGTGTACCAGCAGTAGACGGGTGGGTCTCTGAAGGCACAGGTTATTATAAAGCCTTCTTTACCTATGTTGTAATAATGCTTCCTATTCTGACTCCATAGATACTGACAATATCCATTTCAAACAAATGTAGTGCCAACTTCACCTCCACAATTTCTATCCACATCCCAGAAATACTTGATTTCCTTATCCCCCAATAATCTCAAAAGATAATTTAATGAAAGTGCTATGCAAGACCAAAATAACTTCCTCTGTGTGACCTGACAGCACATCTTATTGCTTAATTAAAAGTGTTAAACATATCCTTGAAGGCCAAGTCCTTCCACTGTTTAACCTAACTTTAGGTACTGTTTTTTTCCTTGATGAGTAATGCACTGCAGTGGTGATGCTCCTCTATAAGTGAGGCCTTGCAACTGTCCCACATAATTATATACATATTACCCTTACAGGCTTTATCTGAAAATCAATGGAACATGTTAGAATTCATTTTATAAACTAGGCTGTCAAGAATCTTATTAGATGTAACCACCAACAAGTTGGCTTGTTAAGGGTAGGACATGTCTAATTAAGCTGGTAAAGTTCTTCAAAATAATTATGGCGGCTGTAGATGGTGGCCGTGCTGCACATACAGTGTATCCCGATCTGGCCAAGGCCTTCAACACGATTCTCCATGCTGACATTATACAGAAGCTCACTGTTTTAAAAATTGTAATATATTTGATAAGATAGATAGCAAACTGATTGAAAGACAGAAAACACACAATGGGATTTACACATGTCACCAAAAAAGGTATGAAAGTGACCAACAGTGTCTCTCAGGGTTCAGTGATGGCACCTCTCCTTTTTGGCATTTACCTCTCAGATCTCCCAGTAGAGACCCAAGGAATCTGACTTGCAAAGTTTGCATATGACTCGAAAATGGGCATTGTTGTTTAATCACTTTCTGACACCCAAACCCAGCAGAATGAACTCTTCCCTAGTCAAGTCTTAATATTCTTCTTTTTTTTTTATTTAACATTTGTTTACTGGGAAAGTCTGACTTGGAACAAAGCCAATTTTCAGCAGAGGCCGAGAGAGAAATGCCCCAGATGTATGTCTTTGTAATGTGGGAGGAAACCAGAGCACTCGGAGGAAACCCACACGAATGCAGGGAGGACATACAGACTCTGCACAGAAGGCATCCCAGCTGAGAATCGAACCAGAGAACCTCTTGCTGTGGGGTGACAATGTTATCACTGCACCACTGCACCATCCGAATCTAGTATCTAAAAAACAGCTCAAAATAAATGCTTAAAAGTGTACTATCATCATTTTTTGTAGACAACTCCCTTCCTTATCATCCTTTATAAATAATGCACCACTACAAAATAAAACCATAGTCAGGTAACTAGGAACATATGTTGTTTGACCATCATGTGACAGTGGCTGTCAGAAAATGCTTTTATCAAGCATAGTTAATTGTCAACAGAGTATCACCAATGTACAAAGAAGTAACCACTCCCTTATGCTCAGTATTGATCAGACCAGTTATCAAGTACAATGCCCCCTTTGGGATATATTTCACTAAACATCAATCAGTTTGCAAGTCCCTAAAAGCTCCTAACCAGAAAGATTACAGGCTAAAATTCTTGAGCTACCAAGAGAGGCTGGAAGCTCTAACCCTTTATTCAGCACCTCATAGACTTTTGAGAGGAGATCTCCAACTTGCTTACTGCCTTATTGGAGACACTGTTGTCTTGGATTTCCTGTATCTCTGCAAGTTCAGTGACTTGTGTGACACCCCATCGCTGGCCCAGTAATCAAGGAGCCTCAATCTTCACCACTGTCAACAGTGGGGGATGTTCACACTGGGAGGATGACAAGTACACACACAGTAAAGTGCAATTTCCCTTAAGAGCACACAGAGACCACAGTTAGTCTTGGGCTGGTTTTTCCCTCTTTCTCCAGATCCCCAGTAAGACTCCCCACTGGCACAGCTATAGGATTGAGATCTCAGCTGAGTGGCCAAGCCAAGACCTCCAGCATCCTCTCTGTCCAGCATGTGCCTCATGTCCCTACCCAAGTAGCTGACACACACGCACTTTGAGGTTTGATTTATGCACACACACACACACACACACACACACACACATATACACACACACACACACACACACACACACACACACACACACACACACACACCACACACACACACACACGCACACACACATACACACACCTTGGGAAAGTTTGGCACAGGTTTACTAGCTATGCCACCTTGGCACAGGTTTACTAGCTACGCCACCTTCTGTCCAGACTATAAGGTAGTTTTAACTGCCACCAGCCACTACTTATCAGCTACTTTAAGGCCCTTAACAAAGGGTGTCCAAACTTACTGTGTAATGTTACTATTAATCCAAATGGTAGTTTGACCAAGAGCAAGGCTATTAGGAGTGGCCTGCACAGTGCCACCAAACAGATATGCAAGTACTTTAAGAGCTTAAATATCTCTAGACAGACCAGCCACAATTGAAAGGTTTAAAGGTATTTAATAATAAATAATAAGAGAACAAGAAAATACTTGGTAAACAATCACAATCACGTCAGAGTTCAAAATCACAGGAAATATTTAAAACAACATTGCAGGACAGCCTCAAATAAATAAAGATAACAACTAAGCTATACTTCACTATATTCCTTACTGTATCTAAGAGAAATTACTGTACCCTAGACTGACTTACTAATAGGAAGGCAAAACAGACGTAGTGAGTGGGTTTTCCAGCTGATGCTATCAGGTCAAATACAAAATACAAAATGCCCAGTCTCTCTCTCAAAGACTTTTTAAATTAATATTGCAAATATTGCTGATGGGATACTTGCAGCATGACATCACTTCTTGTCATCTAACTATCCCAGGTGAACCCCCCCCCCCCCATTGCATAGAACTGCCAGCATTTAGCATCTCCCTGTGAAAAATACATATCCCTCAGATCTTTGCAGCTGGTGGAAGACATAAAACAATAAAACACAAGGCAATGCAGAAGGCTCCCTAGTTTTAGACAGCCTATCTCCTTACTGCATTAAAACCATCTATTTTATTATGTGGTTATAACACCTTCTATGTGCCAGTTCCCACTATCAAAACATATACATTTACACAGTTACAATAGTTTATATACATTTCTGTTATTTTCCAGTAGGGTACAGTGTGGTCACACATCTAGGCACAGTACTGTACAATCCATATTCACACCCACTTCTGTACCAGCAATTTGATATACACATAACATGCAGTTCTAATACATTTGTAACACAAGCATATGAATCATGTTGCCATTCACAGCTGACATATAATTATTTACAAAATTGTCGATAGCTGGGCTGGCAGTGTCTCCTTTTGTTACACTTCTATATAAATCATATTAATATTCACAAATGACATATAATTATTTACAAAATTCCAGCTAGCTGGACTGGCAGTATCTCCTTTTGTTACAGCTTGGGTAATTCTAGGACTAGAGCCCTACATCTTCATCAACAAATAAATAAAACATGGTGGAGGGACAGGTTTAAATCCCAGCACCACCAAAACCTCTGGAATAAATGTCTCTGCATGTTAAGTAGTGAGACTCAATATCTTCCTTTAAACATAACCTAGATGACTGGATGTGTATCCACAAATTTAGTCCAGAACTGACTGGTATTCTGGAGAAAGGTAGTATGGCTTGAGTGAAAGTACTGGCAATGAGTAAATATTCATAAGACTTAATAGTCTTGGAATATCTGTGAATACCACTGGCACCTATTACTGTTTTAAATAAAAGCTTAAAACTTGTACAAATGATGTACTTGATCTCTTTTGTTTTACATTTCTATATGATATTTTCTACATGATTGTTTTCATTCATGAAAATATTCAGATTTTCAAACTTTGATAAAGATATTGCATTTGTGTCAATATTAAATCATTTTATCAGAAAAAAGCAGCACACAATATTTATGGTGTGGTATAACTGAGGCAGTGTAGAGAGAAAGCATAATATCTTTTTTTCTGTTAAGTCAGCCTTGTTAGTTATTTTGCTTCTTTCTTCCTTTCTTCTATGCAGCTGAAAATATCTTGCTGCCTTCTTAATCACATCTGTTAGCATCATTTCAACTTTAGTTTTATAGCTCTTCCCATGTTTGTTTCTTATTTGCTAGCCTCCTCATACAGTGTTTCATCCACATTCTCCCCCCTTCCTTTCCACTTCCTGTATGCCTTATCATTTTCCCTAATGTTCTGACTAACATTCATTCGTAAGTGGACTTTTCTTCTATTTTTGACTCTTCCTACTGCTTTTTGTTAGGAATGAAGTACTCAGGATTCTAACACATCTCATAACTTATTTTCTCCCTTGATTTACCTCATATCTCCTAACTCTTCCTTGGCTTGCCCCCATACAGCATAGCTCATTCTACTAAAAGCCCAGACCATTGTATTTGCCTTTTTATTCTTATCTTTCTTCGTACTCTAAATCACACAGTGACAGTGTTGTGTGGTATGTCACGCACTTGTATTCTCAGAGCATGGGTTGCCAATGGGTTTCTAATGGCTGCAGTTATAACCATCAGAATAACAAGGGTAACATTAAAAAAGGAAGTACATCATAAGTCTAGTACTGCAGTAACTTGGAATAGTCCCATAACTCTAATGAGAGTCAGTGGATCACAGGATAATTGGCTATACATTGCAAGTCAAACCAAAGGTTTTGCCAGCACCCACCCTCAGGCTCTACCACCTTTTTCAAGGAGGATGATGCCTGTGAGTCCTGGTGTAAATTTAAAGGAACCCATCCAAATTTCCAAACTATGTTTGAAAGATGTCAGGGACTCACCTTGCTGGATATGCTAAGGGAGTTTATTCCATAGGAAAGGGGGTACTGGCTGATGAAGCTCTCTCTCCATCGAGTTTAATTTATTTATGGATGAAGGTTTAATTCTGCAGTTGGCAACATAATTTCACTTGCCAAGGAAAAGGAGGGAAAGAATAATTGCATCTCACGGGCATCAAACCTTCAGCACATGCCTCCCTTCAGAAGCCTGTACAACATCTAGGATTTAGTATATACAAGTACCAGGGGGTGCAGCCTTCCCCATAGTGGTTGCAGGAGGTAATGCCGCTTTGCAAAACATGCTTTAGCAGATTTAGAATGAGAGCCAACATTTGTTGCATTTCCTCATTAATCACAGTTCACTTTTCATATTTACTGGACTTGTAATTAAGGGCCTTATAATTTTGAAAGGGAGCCTCAAAACTCTCCTTTTCAGCCTGAAAGCAGACGATATTCCATGCCACCTACTGAAATGCAAAAGCACAAAATCATAGTTTTGCATGATTTTTTTGTATACAGATGTTACTCTTAATAATATAAATTATTTATAAATAAATACACAAATAATTGCTGTTCCTGATTTCATTATGCTTTGCATTTCCAGGGTCAAGTTTGCTTATGTCATAAATTATATTCAGTTGTAACATACTGTATGACATATTCTGGTGAAAAAGGCTGAAAGGTATGCCTGTGGTTACTGTGTTGCTTGAGCACTCATAGGTTCATAGGTTCATAGGTAAGTGCTAGGCTATCTGCCTGAGGGCATCTATAAGCATAGCCAGAATGTGTTGGCTTTCGCCGCCCCTTAGATTAGTTCCCTGTGCCTCGGTCCAGCAGAGCCATTAGTTCCCTGTGCCTCTGTCCAGCAGAGCTACTGCAGTGATCCCCGAGGTAAATTTTCTGTTTCACATCCACTCAAGGTTTCTCTTGAAGAGTGTTAGTGAGGGGCTCTGCCTAATGTAGATTGGAATCCTGTTCCAAAGTATGGAGAGTCTCTGGGACAGGAATCTATCCCTCCAGCACGTCCTATTTATCGTTGTGGTGAGGTTTAGATCCCTAGAGTGTGTGGCTCTCAGGGATTTGTTTTTTTTAGGTGGAGCATGTCCATCAATTCTGGGTTGGACATGGCCTTGTATGTCAGGCAGAGATCACCTCTGAGTAAGCAGTATGCAACCGAGTACAGCTGGAGTTTCTTCAGTCGAGCTGCATAGGGCATATGTTTGAGGCCAGTAATCCTCTTGGTGAGGTACTTCTGTGGTCTTTCCAGCTGTTGCAGGTGTCTTGTAAGGTATATCCCAAATGGGGCGTTATACTCTATGATGGGTCTGATGAGTGATGAGTAGAGGGGAACAATAACCTCTTTTGTTCTAGATGTGAACCCTTTTGTGATTAGGTGGGCCACATAGAAGGATTTTCTAACCACCTTGGCAATATGATTATCAAAGGAGAGATTACTATCTACTTGGGTCCCCAGATCCCTTATTAAATTTTCTGCATTTAGGGGAATACCAAGTATGTGGTAGTTTGTGGGTACTTTATTTTTTCCAAAGGGGATGACTGTGCACTTTTTGGCATTTAGCTTGAGGCCATGATTTTGACACCAGGTATCCGTCTCAGTGAGACCCTTCCGGAGGATGTCTGTATCAGCTGGAGAGTCAGTTATGGTCCCCAGTTTGCAGTCGTCTGCGAACTTGGTCAGCCATAGTCCTCCTGTGCTTGCCTGTACCTCTGAGAAGTAAATACCAAACAGGAGGGGTTCCAGGACTGAGCCCTGGGGGACGCCACTTGTAACTGGTTTAGAGTCGGACCTAGAGCCTGCAACTCTCACTGTGTGGGTTCTATCTGTGAGCCAATTGGCAACCCATCTCGTGACATAGGGGTTTATGTTCAGGCTGGTGAGCTTGTCTATAATACCAGAATGGAGAATGGTGTTGAAAGACTGCGAGGTCTAGGTAGGCTGTGTGGACCTCCTTTCCCTCATCTGAAGCCTAGGTAACTGTCTCAAAGAAGTCCACCAGGTTTAGGAGGCATGATCTGCCCTTAACAAAACTGAACTGGGTAGGGTCCAGTGTTTGGAGGTTCCCAGTGTCTCTGTTAATGAGTTCCATAATGATGTGCTCCATAGCCTTGCAGACCAAGCTAGCCAGGCTTATAGGGTGATAGTTCCTGGGGTCCGTTGTGGCTCCACCTTTGTGGAGCAGGATAACTGTTACTGTGCGCCACTCTATGGGTATGTAGCCTGTAGAGAGGCTGAGTTTGAACAGTTTGTTTAGGTGAGAGGTTAGTTCATTTTGGAGCTCATGTAAGACACAGCCTGGGACACTGTCTGGTCCCATTGAAGCTGTATTTTTGGCTTTGGATACGGCTGTTTTAACCTGTGTGTCAGTGATAGCCGGGGCACTACATTCTTCTGGTAAGGGTATGGGCCCTTTAGGGGGTGAGAGGGGGGTACATTTCCACTAAACCTGTCTGCCAGAATGTTGGCAATATCAGTCGGTCCAGTGTATTTTGCGCCATTCTGTACTAACTCAGAGCAGATCTGAGGGTTTCCACTTAGGTTCTTGACATAGCTAAAGAACGCTTTGTGGTTATCTTTGGAGTCCTTGGCAATTTGTCTTTTGAAGCTAGCCTTGGATGATTTCATGAGGGATCATAGTTTCTTGCTGATACTAATCAGGGATGTCTTTCCTTCTTGGGATTTTACCCTTTTCTGCACTAGTTTCCTCCTTCTATTGTATAGCTTGTTTATGGCAGGGGTCCACCAGACTGGTTTCCTTTTCTTGGAGGAGTGGGTCTTGGTTTTGCTTGGGATAGCATGATCCCTGCATTCTTGCAGGTGCTCATAGAGTGCCTTTGTAAGGGATTCAGCAGCTTGGACAGCATTGTCCTTTAGCAAGGGGGCTGTGAACCTTTCCACCTCGGTCTTAAGTAATGTGAAGTTTGCTTTTGAAAAGTTTTTCACGGTGGTTTCCTTGATTGGGGGTGGGGCAGAATGTGGATATCCAGAGTGATTAGTCTATGGTCTGATCTAACCAGTGAGGGTTTGACCTCCAGTGTAG
>NC_056748.1:1084859160-1084954160 GCF_019279795.1 Protopterus annectens
ATGATAAGGATATAAATGGAATTATTTTAGGAGTCTGAATAGGATATATTTTCATAAAATTTAAATAGAAACAAGGTGGAAGACATCAGCGTGGATGCTATTTATAAACTGTATGGTGTAAATTGCAGACTTGAAGATTCACACATATAATTTTAAATTAGTATTACATTTTTACATGCTTTTTTACTGTTGACTCCTTTTTCTTGTAACTGTAGTAAGGATACTCCTGAATGGTTTAGGTGAAAACTAAAGCAAGACACAGCCTTTAAAGCTGTTTAGTGTTTCTTACTAAATTCAGAAGGAAAATGTGTACATTTTTGCAACCTTGTTTGCCTGTTTTATTGATGAGTTTTCCACATGGGCAACATCATTTTAGTAGTGCTCCATTCAGAAACATACCAAGACATAAAACAGTAAACACCTCCCACACAAAGACAAACTAAAATTATCCTTATAATTATAAGCCAATAAAGAGAACCTGAGTTGTAGGAAAAATAATTAAGGAGGAAATCGGTAACGTCACAATTCCAAGGAAATAGTTTCCAGAATGTTATCTAGCTTGGGTCTAACTCTTTCCTCTCTTGTCAGAAGAACCTAATTCAGTTCTTTGACTGCTGTTACAGGAGACATAGATAAGGAGAACATAATTATAATACATCACATTGTTGTCAAACTAGAAAAAGACAATTTTTTTTTAATAGAGTCTGCCGTATTTGTGTGGTTACTGTCTTTCAGTTGCCCTTATAGTCCGCTACCCGTCTTAGACTTCCACAAAGGTATCCTATTCCACTTAACAACTACTCTTTGGATGAAAAAGTACTTCTTAACATCTGTTGAACTGTGTACTGTTAACTTTGTAGATATAGTTCTTCTTCTGCCCTTTGTATTTCTTCTTGTTCTGTGTGCCATCACAGTATGTCCAAAGTGTTCTGTGTACCCATTTTATGTCTCCCTTTTCTTACATGTCTTCAGTTAAGAATTAATTAACTCCTATAATGTCTCCATGTCCCACATACCATTCATTCCTTTTGTTAATCTGGAAACCTTTCTTTGTGCCTTCTGAATCATCTTGATGTCTTTATCTCTGTACAGGTACCAAACTCAGAGCAGACTACTCTAACTGTAGCCTAACCAGAGATCTACAAAAGGATTATATAATCTCTTTGTTCCTGTTGTCTGTTCTGCCTGGGATACAGCCTAGCATTTTATTGGCCTTGGCCATAGCTCTCATTTCTGCTGTTACTGTTGTACTAAGGCCTTTTTACCTGCTCCGTGCCTTTGATAGTCAATATTCTACTTTGGGATTATTATTTTTTATTTGGCACCCTTGTATTATGCTTACAGCTTGCACCACAGTGCCCCATCTATCATTGGGTCTACTGGCTCCTCATCTTACTCCTAAACCAATATTGGGATGGGGCCAGTGCAGACTTTAAGGGTGTCCTGGGAGGTCCTGCCATCACTGCTTCACCCGGGGGATTTCTTTTTCTTCCTGACTTACACCTAGTTTTTCCCATCCTCATCCACTGGACTTGCCTATTTATATCTGAGGGCTACTCTCCTCTAAGGACTGTCACCCCTAAAGGAATGCCTTAAACAGGTGTCATGTGACCCCTCGGCCCTGGTATGAGAATACCCATCCCTTCCTGCCAGGATCTTAGGCATCCAAGTCGCTTTCCAATCCTGGGTCAGCTGAGCAGTAGAAAGGGCTTTATCTCTCTTTGCCATGGGACTGGCTTCCACTTTGAGTTTATTGAAGCCCTGATGAAGTACTTTACACTTCCTGGTATGAAAACTCAGATGTCAGTTCTCAGATCATTCTACCAATCTCCTTAGGGTTCTTTGAAGGCTTACTCCCCCATTCTTCACTGCCCTTCTACTGAGTCTTTCCCCTTCCCATTTTACTGTCATGAGAAAACAGGTTGATTCTTTTCTTGGAGATCCTTGTACTTTCTGATATTAAGATACCAAAGTGCACTGGTCCATGGGAAAGTCCGATGTGGAGCCCTGCTAAATACTTCTCTATCCAGTAATAGGATTCCTCTGACTAGCACTGTTTGTTGAATGGCAGAAAACAGATACTAGTTAGGATTCTCTTATTATGATTGCTTCCTGCCATCAGCCACTTGCCAACCTTCTAAGCATTTAGTCATCTTCTCTTCTGTTCCATATCCCTCCATTTTCTCCATCACCTCTAACAGACCAAGACAGTTGTTTTCCTAAAGTCAAGGTGCATGGCACTAACTAAGGTCCTGGCATCAAATTCCAACATAAATCAGTCATAAAAGATGATCATGTGGGACTGATATGCCTTACTTTCCACAATCATATGTGGAAACTCATCTTCCATTTTTTTTGTCCTGCAGAAAACTAACTGGGCATTCCCTCAGCATCTTCTCCCAGCATCCACTCCATGACTTCCTACTATACCACGACCAGCCTTATGGTCAGCTCTAGGCCCTGCTTTGTGAAATACCACTATGGAGCCCTTTGGAGTCTCACCACTGGTATATTACTGGTTAAAGAGTTCTGTAAGCGGATGTGTAATCACACCTTCTTGGCTCTTTAGGATCATCGGGGCATACAGCCTGAATCCTTTGCATGTTATCCCCTAACACTGAGTTTCCTTCCTTCAGCTTCCATCAGTGTGGGACTCTGGGGTGCTTTTTCCTTCATTCACCCCAAAGGCTGGTGCTCTTTCTTCTCATTTCCCATCTCTCCTTGTACTTCTTCCCCTTCTTGACCAATCCTTCCAATTCTGTTATGACCTTCCTTTTCTTCCTTATATACCCACGTAATTCTTACTTCCATTTATTTATTTATTGTTTCTGTTAAATCTTTGTTGAGATTTGCATTTGCCTTTCTTAATATCTGTATATAGACTTGCTTCACCTTCCTCATACTCCTGCTTTCAGCGATCTCTTCTTTAATTCAGGAAATGTCCTTTCCTTTCTATAGACGACTGCTTTACTTTTCATTTGTATAACACGGTTCTCTCCCTTCCCCTTGCCATGCTCCTTTTTCTAACCCTTTTATTATAACTTCTTCATATTCAGCTCTTTGTCTACAAGCGGTGTGTTCATTGTATTCTTCATCTCTCTTAGCTGAGCTGAGTTTGTCTTTCCGTAGTGCTATGCACTAGTGTTTCTTTTTCCTGTCATCTTCCCATACCATAGTTATATAAGCAGCTGTCTGGCCACTGTTTGGCAGAAGCACTTTAATTCCACACCTTGGTCCACAATATCTTTGATAAATACAAAGGCCAGAATTTTAACATTCCTTGTGACTTCCTATACAAGCTGTATGAAACCCTTTTGGTTTAGTACCTCCACTACTGCATTCTCTTTCCTTGAACTGGATGCAGGCATGCACCAATCTCATTCTGGGGAAACCAAATTCTCCCATTGCCACACATTCCATTTTTTTTTTTTTGCCATAAGACTTTATCCATTCCATTTTATGTTCATTGCCCTCTCTTTCAGTATCTGATGGTTAATTTATTGTACTGAGATTGCACTTGAGGAGGAAAATTGCATCTCCCCAATCCCAACATACTGCAGTCCCATACTGACCATTCTCTAATACAAGTGTGCCACAAGGGTCTGTGCTACGTCCTCTTCTGTAATACAGGTGTATACCACAAGGGTCTGTGCTACATCATCTTCTCTAATACAGGGTACTAGAAGGGTCTAATATATACAACAAACACTGAGTAGATGTTATAAAAACAACTTGACTACAAGTTGTTTTTTACTAGAAGGGTCTGTCTGTGCTAGGTCCTCTTCTCTAATACAGGTGTACCACAAGGGTCTGTGCTAGGTCCTCTTCTCTAATACAGGTGTACCACAAGGGACTGTGCTAGGTCCTCTTCTCTAATACAGATGTGCCACAAGGGTCTGTGCTAGGTCCTCATCTCTAATACAGGTGTACCACAAGGGACTGTGCTAGGTCCTCTTCTCTAATACAGGGTACTACAAGGGTCTGTGCTAGGTCCTCTTCTCTAATACAGGTGTGCCACAAGGGTCTGTGCTAGGTCCTCTTCTCTAATACAGGTGTGCCACAAGGGTCTGTGCTAGGTTCTCATCTCTAATACATGTGTGCCACAAGGGTCTGTGCTAGGTCCTCATCTCTAATACAGGTGTACCACAAGGGTCTGTGCTAGGTCCTCATCTCTAACACAGGTGTACCACAGGGGTCTGTGCTACGTCCTCATCTCTAATACAGGTGTACCACAAGGGTCTGTGCTAGGGTCTTCTTCTCTAATACAGGTGTACCACAAGGGTCTGTGCTAGGTCCTCTTCTCTAATACAGGTGCACCACAAGGGTCTGTGCTAGGTCCTCATCTCTAATACAGGTGTACCACAAGGGTCTATGCTAGGTCCTCTTCTCTAATACAGGGTACTACAAGGGTCTGTGCTAGGTCCTCTTCTCTAATACAGGGTACTACAAGGGTCTGTGCTAGGTCCTCTTCTCTAATACAGGTGTACCACAAGGGTCTGTGCTAGGTCCTCTTCTCTAATACAGGTGTGCCACAGGGGTCTATGCTAGGTCCTCTTCTCTAATACAGGGTACTACAAGGGTCTGTGCTAGGTCCTCTTCTCTAATACAGGTGTACCACAAGGGTCTGTGCTAGGTCCTTTTCTCTAATACAGGTGTACCACAAGGGTCTGTGCTAGGTCCTCTTCTCTAATACAGGTGTGCCACAAGGGTCTGTGCTAGGTCCTCATCTCTAATACAGGTGTACCACAAGGGTCTGTGCTAGGTCCTCATCTCTAACACAGGTGTACCACAGGGGGCTGTGCTACGTCCTCATCTCTAATACAGGTGTACCACAAGGGTCTGTGCTAGGTCCTCTTCTCTAATACAGGTGTGCCACAAGGGTCTATGCTAGGTCCTCTTCTCTAATACAGGGTACTACAAGGGTCTGTGCTAGGTCCTCTTCTCTAATACAGGTGTACCACAAGGGTCTGTGCTAGGTCCTCTTCTCTAATACAGGTGTGCCACAAGGGTCTGTGCTAGGTCCTCTTCTCTAATACAGGTGTGCCACAAGGGTCTATGCTAGGTCCTCTTCTCTAATACAGGGTACTACAAGGGTCTGTGCTAGGTCCTCTTCTCTAATACAGGTGTGCCACAAGGGCCTGTGCTAGGTCCTCTTCTCTAATACAGGTGTACCACAAGGGTCTGTGTTAAGTCCTCTTCTCTAATACAGGGTACTACAAGGGTCTGTGCTAGGTCCTCTTCTATAATACAGGTGTGTACCACAAGGGTATGTGCTAGGTCCTCGTCTCTAATACAGGTGTATATGACAAGGGCCTGTGCTAGGTCCACATACAGGTGTACCACAAGGGTCGGTTCCTGGTCCTCTTCTCTAATACAGGGTATTACAAGGGTCTGTGCTAGGTTCTCTTCTGTAATATAGGTGTATCTCAAGGGTCTGTGTTAGGTCCTCATCTCTAATCCAGGTGTATCACAAGGGTCTGTGCTAGGTCCTCTTCTGTAATATAGGTGTACCTCAAGGGTCTATGCTAGGTCCTCATCTCTGATACAGTTGTACCACAAGGGTCTGTGCTAGGTCATCTTGTCTAATACAGGTATACCACAAGGGTCAGTTCTTGGTCCTCTTCTCTAATACAGGTATACAACAAGGGTCCGTGCTAGGTCCTCTTCTCTAACACAGGTGTATCTCAAGGGTCTGTGCTAGGTCCTCTTCTGTAATACAGGTGTGCCACAAGGGTATGTGCTAGGATCCCTTCTCTAATACAGGTATACAGCAAGGGTCCATACTAGGTCTTCTTCTCTAATACAGGTGTGTACCTCAAGGGTCTGTGCTATTTCATCTTCTTTCTTTGTTAATGATCTCACCCTAGCATTACCAAATCTTAAATTAATAATTTATGCAGATGATATGCTGTTTGCAATCCAGTATTAGCTTCTCTGACCAACAAACCAAGTTACGGAACAATTTCTCAAGGTTATGTACCTGGTACACTAACAGCAAACTATTAATTAACCCCAAGAAAACAAATGTCATTGTCTCAGCCAAAAAGTTACACACACTATTTCTCCTCTTCTCTTAACAGGTGTTAAGGTACCTAGGCCTAATACTCAACCCTACCCTTTCATTTACCACACACACACACATTTTGTAACTAACAAAGTCTTTGCTTAATTAAAACTGTGTTACAAGATCAGTGACATCCTTTCACCTGCTGCACTCTGGTCCATTACTAACAGTATTTTAATACCTAAACTTATATATGGCCTTTTTTTTCTTGTTATGTATTCCAGTCCACAATGCTCACAGTATACAGATTGCTCAGAATAAAATCTGCACATAATATTTTCTTAGCAAATCCCAGATTCACCATTGCAGTTTGCCAAAAAAATGCAAAAATTCACTGCCTTTATGATCTCATAAGTACACAGGACAACATTTTTCTCTTGTACACCCATTATTTAAAACTACTATAGGTGAGACAGCCTACTCTAGACTGGGACTACCTCCCTTACAGATCTAGAAATCATTAAAAACTGCAAAGATGTACTTAAAGAGCATCTCTTTACTGACTACCTGCATCTGCTAAAATGACAATAATTAGGTAATTTATCATCCCATTTCATGAATGCTAGAATACATTAAATAAACTTTTTTCAGCCTCTTAATGTGGCATATTATACACAAGTTTAAACACATAAATATAGGAGTTTATGTATTATATTATATAATTGCAGTGTAGTTTATACACATCTTAGCTTGCATTTTGTATATTTTTTTCAATGAACTCTGTATCTTTCAGTGTTACTCTATCTGCATTCAGTCTTGCTATGCTCTGAAGTTTGGCACCACAACAATCTGTACATGCAAAGAAATGTGGGGATACAAGATACAGAGTAAAAAAGATTACAGCAAACTGGCTCATGATGTGTGCACATGTTATAGCAGTAGAAGACAACCCACTACAATGGGCACACCTGACACCTCATTGTGTACAATACAGATCAGTAGAGAGATAACAAAATGCATGTGAAAGGCAGTTAAATTACATGAGATTTCAGTACATGAATAAAGTCATGCACATGAGCAGCACAGCACACAGGACACTGACAGAGGGTAAAAGGGCACAAACAGACAGACTAAGGCCTCCAGTCATCCGCATTAGTACTGCAGTACCTTTGGAAGGCAATACAATACCAGTTGTAAAGGTATCAAACTAAGAAAAGCAGCCATATAAAACATCTCACACGAGTGCCACAGGTATGAATCAAAGTATGTTTGCAAAACAAAAGTAGCAAATGTGCCACATGAGGCCAGAGACCACTGCAGAGACAGCCCTAGATACACAATGTAGCATACCAGTATAATCTAGAATGGAACAGCGCATAATGCATCTGCTACACAAGGGCAAAAAACCCATGTAAAAGCTTCTCGCATACATCAGTGTGGCATAGAAGTACATTCCAGTAAGAACACTGGTAAATAAAAGGATATAGCCAAAAGGGCCTTAAAAAGGACACTGTTGCTATTGTGAAATGTGAGCAAAAGAAGTACAAGTAAACAAAAGAAACAGATCAACTGGGCAAGAAAACAAAACTGGCAACAACAGGCCAGCCACCCAACTACAGCACACACAATGCACTGAGCATCTGTTGTATAATTCGACAACTACAGCATGAAGAGTGCAGTGAGCATCTGGTACTCTACAATGTGAATGACAACTACAGCACACAGAGTGCAGTCAGCATCTGGTACTGTATAATGTGACAACTACAGAACACAGAGTGCAGTCAGCATCTGATATTGTACAATGTGAACAACTACAGCACACAGAGTGCAGTCAGCATCTGGTACTGTACAATGTGACAACTACAGCACACAGAGTGCAATACAGTGAGCATCTGGTGCTGTATAATGTGACAATTGCAGCATACAGAGTGCAGTGTGCATCTGGTACTGTATAATGTGACAACTACAACACACAGAATGCAGTGAGCATCTGGTGCTGTATAATGTGACAACTACAACACACAGAGTGCAGAGAGCATCTGGAACTGTATAATGTGAAAACTATTGCACACAGAGTGCAGTCAGCATCTGGTACTGTATAATGTGAAATTAGAGCACACAGAGTTCAGTCAGCATCTGGTACTGTACAATCTGACAACTACAGCACACAGAATGCAAGGCAGTGAGCATCTTGTGCTGTATAATGTGACAACTACAGCACACAAAGTGCAGCATGCATCTGGTACTGAATAATGTAACAACTGCAACTCACAATGCAGTGAGCATCTGATACTGTATACTGTAACAACTACACCACTAAGAGTGTAGTCAGCATCTGGTACTGTACAATGTGACAACTACAGCACACAGAGTGCAGCATGCATCTGGTACTGTATAATGTGACAACAACAGCACACAGAACTCAGAGATCATCTGGTGCTGAATAATGTGACTACAGCACACAGAGTGCAGTGAGCATCTGGTGCTGTATAATGTGACAACTGCAGCACACAGCACAGTGGGATCTGATACAGTATACTGTGACAACTACAGCATGCAGAGTGCAATGCAGTGAGAATCTGGTGCTGTATAATATGACAACTGCAGCACACAGAGTGCAGTGAGCATCTGGTCCTGTATAATGTGACAACTGCAGCACACAGAGGTGCAGTGAGCATTTGGTCTGGTATAAAGTAATAACTAAAGGAGAAAGAGCATAGTAAGCATATGGTGCTTTATAATGTGACAACTACAACACACAGAACGCAATAAATGTCTGGTACTTAAAATGTGACAACTACAGCACACAGAGGGCAGCATGTCTCTGGTACTGCATAATGTGACAACTACAGCCCACAGAGTGCAGTGAGCATCTGATGCTGTATAATGTGACAACTGCAGCACACAGTGCAGTGAGCATCGGATAATGTATACCGTGACAACTACAGCACACAGAGTGTAGTCAGCATCTGGTACTGTACAATATGACAACTACAGCACACATAGTACAATGCAGTCGTAATCTGGTTCTGTATAATGTGACAACCACAGCAAACGAGTGCAGTGAGCATCTAGTACTGCATAATGTGACAACTACAGCACACAGAGTGCAGTGAGCATCTGGTGCTGTATAATGTGACAACTACAACAGAAAAGCATAGTGAGCATCTGGTGCTGTATAATGTGACAACTACAACACACAGAATGCAGTGAACATCTGATATTGTATAGGTTCATAGGTTCATACTAGGCTATCTGCTCTAGGGCATTTATAAGCCTAGCCAGAGTGTGTTTGGCTTTCGCCACCCATTTTAAATTAATTTTGCTATGCCCTTTTTCGAGGTTAGTATATTGTGCCTCCGTCTAACAGTGACACAGAAGTGATACCCAGGGTAAACCTATGATCTCCCATCCACTCATCAAGATTCCTCTTGAAGAGAGTCAATGAGGGACTCTGCCTAACCTGGACTGGGATTTTATTCCAGAGTGAAGGGAGCCTCTGGGTTATGAATCTGTCCCTCCAGCATGTCCTATTTATTTCAGTGCTGAGGTTCAAGTCTCTTGAGCATGTAGCTCGATGGGATTTGGATTTTCTGAGGTGCAGCATGTCCATTAATTCCGGGTTGGACATGGCTTTATATGTCAGGCACAGATCGCCTCTGAGCAGGCAGTATGCCACTGAGTAGAGCTGGAGTTTCTTTAACCGGGCAGCATATGGCATCTGTTTGAGCCCTTTGATCCTCTTGGTGAGGTACTTTTGGGGTCTTTCCAGTTGCTGCAGGTGTCTGGTAAGGTACATCCCAAAAGGGGCATTGTACTCAATTGTAGGCCTGATGAGGGATGAGTAAAGAGGCACGATGACCTCCCCTGATCTAGATGTGAATCCCTTCATGATTAGGTGGGCTATATAAAATATTTTTCTAACCACTTTGGCCACGTGGTTGTCAAATGAGAGATTGCTATCAACTTGGGTCCCCAGGTCCCTAATTACTTCTTCTGTACTTAATGGATTACCACCTATGTGGTAATTTGTGGGCACTTTGTTTTTGCCAAAGGGGATGACTACACACTTTTTGGCATTTAGCTTGAGGCCATGGCTCTGGCACCAGTTGTCTGCTTCTATGAGGCCCTTTTGGAGGATGCTTGTGTTGGCTGGAGAGTCGATTATGGTGCCCAGTTTGCAGTCATCTGCGAACTTGGTCAGCCACAGTCCTTCCGTGTTGGCCTGTACCTCTGAGAAATATATATCGAACAAGAGAGGTCCCAGGACTGAGCCTTGTGGGGCACCACTTGTAACTGGTTTGGAGTCTGACATGGCTCCAGCAATTCTAACCATGCGGGTTCTGTCCTTGAGCCAGTTTGCAACCCATCTAGTGACATAGGGGTTTATATTTAAGCTGGTGAGCTTATCTATAATGCCCGAGTGGGGTATTGTATCGAAGGCTATTGCGAGGTACAGGTAGGCTGTGTGGACCAACTTCCCCTCATCAATGTCCTTGGTGACTGTTTCACAGAAATCGACCAGGTTTAAGAGGCAGGATCTGCCCTTAATAAAGCCAAACTGGGTAGGATCCAGGGTCTGTAGGTCCCCAATATCTTTATTTATGAGGTCCATGATGATCCTTTCCATAGCTTTGCAGACCAAGCTAGTCAGGCTTATGGGGCAATAGTTTCCAGGATCCGTTGAGGCACCACCTTTGTGGAGAGGGACCACTGTTGCTGTACGCCACTCTTTGGGTACATATCCTGTAGTAAGGCTGAGACTGAACAGTAGTTTTATGTTTGAGTTTAGCTCTTCTTGGAGTTCATGTAGGACACAGCCCGGGACACCGTCTGGTCCCATTGATGCTGTGTTTTTTGCTTTGGAGAGGGCGGCTCTTACTTGAGCATCTGAGATGTCAGGGGGGGCAGCACTCTGCTGGGATAGATATTTGCCCTATTGGTGGGGAGGGGAGAAGTTTGCGCTGAACCTGTCAGCTAGGATGTTGGCAATGTCTGTGGGCTCGATGTATTTTTTTGTCATTTTTGACTAATTCTGAGCATATCTGGGAATTCCCACACAGGTTCCTAACATAACTAAAGAAAGCCTTGTGATTATCTTTAGTGTCCTGTGCAGTTTTTCTCTCGAAGCTGGCCTTAGACTATTTTATGAGTGCCCATAGTTTTTTGCTAATACTGATCAGAGATGCCTCCCCTTTTTGGGATTTTGCTCTATCATGTAGTAGCTTCCTCCTTCTATTGTATAGTTTGTCTATGGCTGGGGTCCACCAGACAGGATGTCTGCCTTTGGAGGATTGGGTCATGGTTTTATTTGGTATTGCATGATCCATGCATTCCTGAAGGTGTTCATAGAATGCATTTATAAAGGATTCTGCGGTCTGGGCCGTATTTTCCACAGGCTCGGGGGCTTTGAAGGATTCCACCTCAGTTTTGAGGAGTGTGAAATTTACTTCAGAGAAGTTTTTCACTGTGGTTTTCTAGGCAGGGGGTGGGGTCGAGATGTGAAGATCCAGTAAGTTTAGTTGATAGTCTGATCTTACCAGTGAGGGATACACTTCTGGTCTGGAGCATAGAGTCCCCATGTTGGTGATGATCAGGTCCAGTATATTTTCCCCTCTTGTGGGAGTGGTAACAAGTTGTTCCATAGCATTTGAGTTTATAAATTCTAGGAACCTTTGGGCTAGGGTGTTGGAGCTAGAGTAATGCTCCCAGTCTATGTTTGGGTAGTTGAAGTCGCCCAATATAATAGTGTTTGGAGAGACCTTCATATTTTCCAGTGTTCTCAGGAAGGCCGAGTGGGGTTCCTGGGTTTGGGAGGGTGGTCTGTAGCAGGCTATAAACTGGAAGGCAGTTTTACCCACTGTTAGTTGCACATGGATAGTCTCTGATGCTTCGTGCTGTGCCACCAACCTGGAGGTGTGGGTATCTTTGACGAATATTGATACTCCCCCTCCTTTTGTGGTTCGGTCCAAGTTTTGGGGCTAAAAAGCATGGTATGAGGTATAACCTGGTAGTGCTGGGGTGCTCTCGGGAGCCTTGAACCAGGTTTCTGTTACTGCACAGATATCAATGTTCTCCATGCTAAGGAGAGTTTTGAGTGCGTGCATCTTGAGGTTTAGACTTCTGGCGTTGAGTAGCATTACTCTTAGTTTCTTATCCCTTGTGATACCTATGGAGGTGGGTTTGTCTTTTGAGCCTTGCCTAAAAAAGGCACTATGAGGGAAGCAAGAGCCTTTGCCAATATCCGAAAGCCCAGGGGTGACAGGTGCAAGCCGTCCCTAGTGAAGCATCGTGGCTTGTCGAGCATGTCATCCCAGGCTGACAGGCATTGGGTCCCCTTTGAATGACACCAATACTTAAGCGAATTGTTGAAATTGATCATCTTGTCTTCATATTGTGGCATCATTCTTGGTGAGGGTAAGATGCTACTCAAGGTCAGGGTCATACCGGCCTGGGTTACATGCTCAGAGAGCTCCTCTGTGTCTCTTTTCATGTAGTCCAGGGAGGTACGTCTCAGGTCATTCACACCAGCATGGACAATGACCAAGTCATATTTGTACTTGCCTAGGAGTGACCTGAGTGCTTGTGTTATATGGCGGATCCTAGTGCCCAACAAGCAGCTCACCGAGACCTTCTCCCTGTTCAGCCTGGTGAGTGGGACATCAGTGTGCCTGACGATAGAGTCACCTATTTCAAGTGTATCAGGTGTGTTGTTTAGCCTTAAGGGCTGTGACTATTCGGCACACTGGCTTTGCGAGCTATGTGTTGCATGTGTTTTGTTTTGGGGTAGCGGTTGCTTGGGTGTCTGCTTTGGAGGTCTCTGCTGCTTAGGCAGATTTTTATTTAGAGCCTCTGAGTATGTTTTTGTGTGTTTATGTGTTTGGTTTGCTGTCGTGGTAGGTCTATGTGAGACTGGAATTGTAGTGAGTGTGGTTTCCTTCTCCTCCTGACTGGTTACACCAGTACTGAGTTGAAAGAGCTTACCCTCCAGTTTGGCTATATGGTTGCATCTCTCACATGTGTTGGAATTTGTTGGGAGGAGGAGAGGGTTGTCTGTGTACATGAGACAGTTGTAACATTGCCTCAAGATTCCAAGATTCACCAGCTGGACCAGAGAGGAGATTGACAACTGACCTTTGGACATGCTAGAATACTATTGGGAATTCCTTTATAATTGAAAAAAAAGGGTCAATGGGGAACAAGGTACTCAAGGGGAGTTTGTGAGGGTGTAGTGCTTTTAATTTTTTAGTGCTGACTTATATAATTGCTTTAGTGAGCAAGTGCCAGGTAACTTAAATGCAATGTGTTACAGGTAACTTAAATGCAAAAATGACAAACAGTAACTTTCTTTCAAGTGAAACAAGGAAATAAGTACAGTAAGCAATGCAGATATCACTAGGGATCCACAGAAGCACTGAAAAGCTGCATTTTAGGTGGAATTAGCATTTCAGGGAAATAACAAGCAAACAAACAACAAGTATACAAACAAAGCTAGATTCAGCAGGCCTGGATCTAGTCTATGCTACAGCAAACAAGGTGTACCAATTTCAGTAAGAAGCAGTTCAAATATGCAGGCACTATAAGCCTTTAACCAGAAATTCCCTGCTCAGAAGGGCAGAGTCCAGCCTCTCCTCCCACAAGAGTGCAGACCACAAATCCTCTTAATGTAAAATAACTGGCCTGAAGCCCAAGTGCTTAAACCAGAATTAATACACTTTTAGAATAACAAATACTGAGCCCACAATCAGCAGTTCACAACTTAGAAGGATGTAAGCTACCTGTTCTGTCACTACAGTGCAGACCACAAACCTTCTTAATGTAAAACAACTGGTTTGAAGCCCAAGTGCTTAAACTAAAAGGCTTAGAAAGAGTTACACCAAGCAGTAATAAATACAATTGAGTACTATTAAGATGACGCAAAAGCAAAATAAAGTAGGGAGAAACACAAATACAGTAAAAGCAGATACATTTTTTTTGTGACAACTACAGCACACAGAATGCAGCCAGCATCCGGTACTGTATAATGTGACAACTAAAGCACCACAGAGCACAGTGAGCATCTGGTGCTATATAATGTGAAACTACAGCACACAGAGTGCAGTCAGCATCTGGTACTGTATAATATGACAACTATAGCACACAGAGTGCAGTCAGCATCTGGTACTGTACAATGTGACAACTACAGCACACAGAGTACAGTGAACATCTAGTACTGTATAATGTGACATCTACAGCACACAGAGTGCAGTGAGTATCTGATGCTGCATAATGTGAACACTATAACATACAGAGCACACTGAGCATCTTGTACTCTACAATGTGAGAACTACAGCACACAGAGTGTAGTGAGCATCTGGTACTGTATAATGTGACAATTATAGCACACAGCACAGTGAGCATATGGTACTGCATAATGTGACAACTACAGCATGCAGAGTTCAACATGCTTCTGGTACTGTATAATGTGACAACAACAACACAGAGTGCAGTCAGCATCTGATACTGTACAATGTGAACCTACAGCACACAAAGTGCAGTCAGCATCTGGTACTGTACAATGTGACAACTACATCACACAGAGTGCAATGCAGTGAGCATCTGGTGCTGTATAATGTGACAACTACAACACACATAGTGCAGTGAGTATCTGGTGCTGCATAATGTGACAACTATAACACACAGAGCACACTGAGCATCTTATAGTCTACAATGTGAGAACTACAGCACACAGAGTGCAGTGAGGATTTGGTACTATATAATGTGACAACTACAACACACAGACTGCACTGAGCATATGGTACTGTACAATCTGACAACTACAGCACACAGAGTGCAGCATGCATCTGGTACTGTATAATGTGATAACTACAGCACACAGAGCACACTGAGCATCTGGAACTGTACAATGTAACAACTGCACCACACATAGTGCAGTCAACATCTGGTACTGTACAATGTGACAACTACAGCATACAGAGTTCAATACAGTAAGCATCTGGAGCTGTATAATGTGACAACTGCAGCACGCAGAGTGCAATGCAGTGGGCATGTGGTGCTGTATAATGTGACAACTACAGCACACAGAGTGCATTCAGCATCTGGAACTGTACAATGTGACAACTACACCACAAAGAGTGCAGTCAGCATCTGCTGCTGTACAAGGTGACAACTACACCACACAGAGTGCAGTCAGCATCTGATACGGTACAATGTGATAACTACAGCACACAGAGTGCAATGCAGTGAGTATCTGGTGCTGTATAATGTGACAACTACAGCACACAGAGTGCAGCAGGCATCTGGTACTATATAATGTGACAACAACAACACACAGAGCACAGTGAGCATCTGCTGCTGTATAATGTGACTACACCACACAGAGTGCTGTGAGCATCTGGTGCTGTATAATGTGACAACTGCAGCACACAGCACAGTGAGCATCTGATACTGTATACTGTGACAACTACAGCACACAGATGGCAGTCAGCATCTGGTACTGTACAATGGGACAACTACAGCACACAGAGTGCAATGCAGTGAGAATCTGGTGCTATATAATGTGACAACTACAGCACACAGAGTGCAGTGAGAATCTGGTACTGTATAGTGTGACAACTATAGCACACATAGTGCAGTGAGCATTTGGTGCTGAATAATGTAACAACTACAGCAGAAAGAGCATAGAGAGCATCTGGTGCTGTATAATGTGACAACTACAACAGACAGAATGCAGTGAATGCCTGGTACTGTATAATGTGACAACTACAGCACACAGAGTACAGCATGCATCTGGTACTGTATAATGTGACAACTACAGCACACAGGGTACAGTGAGCATCTGGTGCTGCATAATGTGACAACTGCAGCCCACAGTGCAGTGAGCATCTGATACTGTACAATGTGACATCTACAGCACACAAAGTGCAAATCAGTGAGAATCTGGTGCTGTATAATGTGACAACTGCAGCACAAAGAATGCATTCAGCATCTGGTACAGTATAATGCGACAACAACAGCACCACAGAGCACAGTGAGCATTTGGTGCTGTATAATGTGACAATTACAGCACACAGAGGGCAGTCAGCATTTGGTACTGTATAATATGACAACTACAGCACACAGAGTGCAGTCAACATCTGGTACTGTACAGTGTGACAACTACAGCATACAAAGTGCAATGCAGTGGGCATCTGGTGCTGTATAATATGACAATTGCAGCACACAGTGCAGTGAGCATCTGATACTGTACACTGTGACAACTACAGCACACAGAGTGCAATGCAGTGAGAATCAGCTGCTGTTATCTGTGACAACTGCAGCACACAGTGCAGTTAGCATCTGATACTGTATACTGTGACAACTACAGCACATAGAGTGCAGTCAGCCACTGGTACTTTACAATGTGACAACTGCAGCACACAGAGTGCAATGCAGTGGGAATCTGGTTCTGTATAATGTGACAACTACAGCACACAGAGTGCAGTGAGCATCTGGTACAGTATAATATGACAACTACAAAGCACAGAGTGCAGTGAGCCTCTGGTGCTGTATAATGTGACAACTACAGCAGAAAGAGCATAGTGAGCATCTGGTGGTGTATAATGTGACAACTACAACACATAGAATGTAGTGAAAATCTGGTACTGTATAATGTGACAACTACAGCACACATTGTGCAATGCAGTGGGAATCTGCTGCTGTATAATGTGACAACTGTAGCACACAGCACAGTGAGCATCTGATACTGTACACTGTGACAACTACAGCACACAGAGTGCAGTTGCCATCTGGTACTGTACAATGTGACAATTACAGCACACAGAATGCATGCAGCATCTGGTACTGTTTAATGTAACAACTACAGCACCACAGAGCACAGTGAGGATCTGGTGCTGTATAACGTGACAACTAAAGCACACAGAGTGCATTCAGCATCTGGTACTTTATAATATGACAACTACAGCACATAGAGTGCAGTCAGCATCTGGTACTGTACAGTGTAATAACTGCAGCACACAGAGTGCAATCAGCATCTGGTACTGTACAATATGACAACTACAGCACACAGAGTGCAGTGCAGTGAGCATCTAGTACAGTATACCATGACAACTAAAGCACAGAAAGTGCATTGAGCATTTGGTGCTGTATAATGTGACATCTACAGCACACAGAGTGCAGTGAATATCTGGTGCTGCATAATGTGAAAACTACAGCACACACAGAGTGTAATGCAGTGAGCATCAGGTACTGTATAATGTGACATCTACAGCACACAGAGTGCAGTGAATATCTGGTGCTGTATAATGTGACAACTACAACACACATAGTGCAGTGAGCATCTGGTACTTTATAATGTGACATCTACAGCACACAGAGTGCAGTGAGTATCTGGTGCTGCATAATGTGACAACTACAACACACAGAGCACACTGAGCATATTGTACTCTACAATGTGAGAACTACAACACACAGAGTGCAGTGAGCATCTGGTACTGTATAATGAGACAACTACAGCACACAATGCAGTGAGCATCTAGTACTGTATAATGTGACAACTAAAGCATGCAAAGCTCAGCATGCTTCTGGTACTGTATAATGTGACAACTACAACACAGAGAGCAGTCAGCATCTGGCAGTGCACAATGTGACAACTACAGCACACAGCATGCAGCATGCATTTGTGTGTTGTGTGTGACTACTACAGCACACAGAGTGCAATGCAGTGAGGATCTGGTATTCTATAAAATGTCAACTACAACACACAGAGTGCACGGAGCATCTGGTACTGCACAATCTGACAACTACACCACACAGAGTGCACTGAACATCTAGTGCTGTATAATGTGACAACTACAGCACACAGAGAGCAGCATGCATCTGGTACTGTATAATGTGACAACTACAGCACACAGGGTGCAATGAGCATCTGCTGCTGTATAATGTAACAACTGCAGCACACAATGCAGTGAGCATCTGATACTGTATACTGTGACAAATACAGCACACAGGGTTCAGTCAGCATCTGGTACTGTACAATGTGACAACTACAACACACAGAATGCAGTGAATATCTGGTACTGTATAATGTGACAACTACAGCACACAGAGTGCAGCATGCATCTGGTACTGTATAATGTGACAACTACAGCACACAGAGTGCAGTGAGCATCTGGTACTGTATAATGTGACAACTACAGCACACAGAGTACAGTGAGACTCTGGTGCTGTATAATGTGACAACTACAGCAGAAAAAGCTGTATAATGTGACAACTACAACACACAGAATTCAGTGAACATCTGGTACTGTATAGTGTGACAACTACAACACCACAGAGAACAGTGAACATCAGGTGCTGAATGATGTGACAACTACAGCACACAGAGTGCAGTCAGCATCTGGTGCTGTACGATATGACAACTACAGCACACAGAGTGCAGTCAGCATCTGGTACTGTGCAATGTAACAACTACAGCACACAGAGTGCAGTGAGCATCTGGTTCTGTATAATGTGAGTACAGCACACAGAATGCAGTGAGCATCGGGTGCTGTATAATGTGACAACTGCAGCACACAGTGCAGTGAGCATCTGGTGCTGCATAATGTGACAACTGCAGCACACAGTGCAGTGAGCATCTAATTCTGTATACTGTGACATCTACAGCACACATAGTGCAGTGAGTATCTGGTACAGCATAATGTGACAACTACAACACACAGAGCACACTGAGCATCTTGTACTCTACAATGTTAGAACTACAACACACAGAGGGCAGTGAGCATCTGGTACTGTATAATATGACAACTACAGCACACAGCGCAGTGAGCATCTGGTACTGTATAATGTGACAACTAAAGCATGAAGAGTTCAGCATGCTTCTGGTACTGTATAATGTGACAACTAAAACACAGAGTGCAGTCAGTATCTGGCACTGTACAATGTGACAAATACAGCACACCAAGTGCAGTCAGCATCTGGTACTGTGTAATGTGACTACTACAGCACACAGAGTGCAATGCAGTGAGGATCTGGTATTGTATAATGTGTCAACTACAACACACAGAGTGCACTGAGCATCTGGTACTGCACAATGTGACAACTACACCACATAGAGTGCACTGAACATCTGGTGCTGTATAATGTGACAACTATAGCACACAGAGTGGCATCTGGTGCAGTATACTGTGACAACTACAACACACAGAGTGTACTGAGCATCTGGCACTGCATAATGTGACAACTACAGCACACAGAGAACACTCAGCATATGGTACTGTACAATCTGACAACTACGGCACACAGAGTGCAGCATGCATCTGGTACTGTATAATGTGACAACTACAGCACACGGAGCTCACTGAGCATCTGGTGCTGTATAATGTGACAACTGCAGCACAGAGAGTGCAGTCAGCATCTGGTGCTGTATAATGTGACAACTACAACACACAGAGGGCAGCATGCATCTGGTACTGTATAATGTGACAACAACAGCACACAGAGCACAGTGAGCATCTGGTACTGTATACTCTGACAACTACAGCACACATAGTGCAGTCAGCATCTGGAACTGTACAATGTGACAACAACACCACAAAGAGTGCAGTCACGATCTGGTAATGTACAATGTGACAATACCAGCACACAGAGTGCCATGCAGTGAGCATCTGGTGTTGTACAATGTGACTACTACAACGCACAGAGTGCAGCATGCATCTGGTACTGTATAATGTGACAACCAGAGCACAAAGACTGCAGTCAGCATCTGGAACTGTACAATGTGACAACTACACCACATATAGTGCAGTCATCATCTGGTACTGTACAATGTGACAACTACAGCACACAGAGTGCAATGCAGAGAGCAACTGGTGCTGCATAATGTGGCAACTACAGCACACAGAGTGCAATGCAGTGAGCATCTGGTGCTGTATAATTTGACAACTACAGCACACAGAGTGTAGCACACATCTGGTACTGTACACTGTGACAACTACAGCACACATAGTGCAGTCATCATCTGGTACTGTACAATGTGACAACTACAGCACACAGAGTACAGTCAGCATCTGGTACTGCACAATGTGACAACTACAGCCCACAGAGTGCAATGCAGTGAGCATCTTGTGCCTTATAATGTGACAACTACAGCACACAGAGTGCAGTGAGCATCTGGAACTGTAAATTGTGACAACTACAGAATACAGAGTACAGTGAGCCTCTGGTGCTATATAATGTGACAACTACAGCACACAGAATGCATTCACCATCTGGTACTGTTTAATGTGACAACTATAGCACCACAGAGCACAAGTGAGGATCTGCTACTGTATAATGTGACAACTACAACTACAACACACAGAGTGCAGTCAGCATCTAGTACTTTAGAATATGACAACTACAGCACATAGAGTGCAGTCAGCATCTGGTACTGTACAGTGTGATAACTGCAGCACACAGAGTGCAATCAGCATCTGGTACTGTACAATATGACAACTACAGCACACAGAGTGCAGTGCAGTGAGCATCTAGTACAGTATACCATGACAACTAAAGCACAGAAAGTGCATTGAGCATTTGGTGCTGTATAATGTGACATCTACAGCACACAGAGTGCAGTGAATATCTGGTGCTGCATAATGTGAAAACTACAGCACACACAGAGTGTAATGCAGTGAGCATCAGGTACTGTATAATGTGACATCTACAGCACACAGAGTGCAGTGAATATCTGGTGCTGTATAATGTGACAACTACAACACACATAGTGCAGTGAGCATCTGGTACTTTATAATGTGACATCTACAGCACACAGAGTGCAGTGAGTATCTGGTGCTGCATAATGTGACAACTACAACACACAGAGCACACTGAGCATATTGTACTCTACAATGTGAGAACTACAACACACAGAGTGCAGTGAGCATCTGGTACTGTATAATGAGACAACTACAGCACACAATGCAGTGAGCATCTAGTACTGTATAATGTGACAACTAAAGCATGCAAAGCTCAGCATGCTTCTGGTACTGGTATAATGTGACAACTACAACACAGAGAGCAGTCAGCATCTGGCAGTGCACAATGTGACAACTACAGCACACAGCATGCAGTCAGCATTTGGTACTGTGTAATGTGACTACTACAGCACACAGAGTGCAATGCAGTGAGGATCTGGTATTCTATAAAATGTCAACTACAACACACAGAGTGCACGGAGCATCTGGTACTGCACAATCTGACAACTACACCACACAGAGTGCACTGAACATCTAGTGCTGTATAATGTGACAACTACAGCACACAGAGAGCAGCATGCATCTGGTACTGTATAATGTGACAACTACAGCACACAGGGTGCAATGAGCATCTGCTGCTGTATAATGTAACAACTGCAGCACACAATGCAGTGAGCATCTGATACTGTATACTGTGACAAATACAGCACACAGGGTTCAGTCAGCATCTGGTACTGTACAATGTGACAACTACAACACACAGAATGCAGTGAATATCTGGTACTGTATAATGTGACAACTACAGCACACAGAGTGCAGCATGCATCTGGTACTGTATAATGTGACAACTACAGCACACAGAGTGCAGTGAGCATCTGGTACTGTATAATGTGACAACTACAGCACACAGAGTACAGTGAGACTCTGGTGCTGTATAATGTGACAACTACAGCAGAAAAAGCTGTATAATGCGACAACTACAACACACAGAATTCAGTGAACATCTGGTACTGTATAGTGTGACAACTACAACACCACAGAGAACAGTGAACATCAGGTGCTGAATGATGTGACAACTACAGCACACAGAGTGCAGTCAGCATCTGGTGCTGTACGATATGACAACTACAGCACACAGAGTGCAGTCAGCATCTGGTACTGTGCAATGTAACAACTACAGCACACAGAGTGCAGTGAGCATCTGGTTCTGTATAATGTGAGTACAGCACACAGAATGCAGTGAGCATCGGGTGCTGTATAATGTGACAACTGCAGCACACAGTGCAGTGAGCATCTGGTGCTGCATAATGTGACAACTGCAGCACACAGTGCAGTGAGCATCTAATTCTGTATACTGTGACAACTACAGCACACATAGTGCAGTCAGCATGTGGTACTGTACAATGTGACAACTACAGCACACAGAGTGCAGTCAGCATCTGGTACTGTATAATGTGACAACAACAGCACACAGAGCACAGTGAGCATCTAGTACTGTATAATGTGACTACAGCACACAGAGTGCAGTGAGAATCTGGTGCTGTATAATGTGACAACTGCAGCACACAGAGCAGTGAGCATCTGATACTGTATACTGTGACAACTACAGGACACAGAGTGCAGTCAGCATCTGGTACTGTATAATGTGACAACAACAGCACACAGAGCACAGTGAGAAAATATGGTGCTGTATAATGTGATATGTACAGTACACAGAGTGCAGTGACCATCTGGTACTGTATAATGTGACAACAACATCACACAGAGTGATGTGAGCATCTGGTGCTGTATAATGTAACAACTGCAGCAGACAGAGCAGTGAGCAACTGATACTGTATACTGTGAGAACTACAGCACACAGAGTTCAGTCAGCATCTGGTACTGTACAATGTGACAACTACAGCACACAGAGTGCAATGCAGTCAAAATATGGTGCTGTATAATGTGACAACTACAGCACACAGACAGCACACGGAGTGTAGTGAGCATCTGGTACTGTATAATGTGACAACAACAGCACACAGAGTGCAGTGAGCATCTGGTGCTGTATCATGTAACAACTGCAGCAGACAGAGCAATGAGCAACTGATACTGTATACTGTGAGAACTACAGCACACAGAGTGCAGTCAGCATCTGGTACTGTACAATGTGACAACTACAGCACACAGAGTGCAATGCAGTCAAAATATGGTGCTGTATAATGTGACAACTACAGCACACAGACAGCACATGGAGTGCAGTGAGCATCTGGTACTGTATAATGTGACAACAACAGCACACAGAGTGCAGTGAGCATCTGGTGCTGTATCATGTAACAACTACAGCAGAAAGAGCATAGTGAGAATCTGTTGCTGTATAATGTGACAACTACAACACATAGAATGCAGTGAATGTCTGGTACTGTAGAATGTGATAACTACAGCACACAGAGTGCAGTCAGCATCTGGAATTGTACAATGTGACAACTACAGCACACAGAGTGCAATGCAGTGTGAATCTGGTTTTGTATAATGTGACAACTACAGCAGACAGAGTGCAGTGAGCATCTGGTACTGTAAATTGTGACAACTACAGAACACAGAGTACAGTGTGCCTCTGGTGCTGTATAATGTGACAACCACAGCACACAGAATGCATTCACCATCTGGTACTGTTTAATGTGACAACTATAGCACCACAGAGCACAAGTGAGGATCTGCTACTGTATAATGTGACAACTACAACACACAGAGTGCAGTCAGCATCTAGTACATTATAATATGACAACTACAGCACATAGAGTGCAGGCAGCATCTGGTACTGTACAGTGTGATAACTGCAGCACACAGAGTGCAATCAGCATCTGGTACTGTACAATATGACAACTACAGCACACAGAGTGCAGTCAGCATCTGGTACTGTGCAATGTAACAACTACAGCACACAGAGTGCAGTGGGCATCTGGTTCTGTATAATGTGAGTACAGCACACAGAATACAGTGAGCATCGGGTGCTGTATAATGTGACAACTGCAGCACACAGGTCAGTGAGCATCTGGTGCTGCATAATGTGACAACTGCAGCACACAGTGCAGTGAGCATCTAATTCTGTATACTGTGACAACTACAGCACACATAGTGCAGTCAGCATGTGGTACTGTACAATGTGACAACTACAGCACACAGAGTGCAGTCAGCATCTGGTACTGTATAATGTGACAACAACAGCACACAGAGCACAGTGAGCATCTAGTACTGTATAATGTGACTACAGCAAACAGAGTGCAGTGAGAATCTGGTGCTGTATAATGTGACAACTGCAGCACACAGAGCAGTGAGCATCTGATACTGTATACTGTGACAACTACAGGACACAGAGTGCAGTCAGCATCTAGTACTGTACAATGTGACAACTACAGCACACCGAGTGCAATGCAGTGAGAATATGGTGCTGTATAATGTGATATGTACAGTACACAGAGTGCAGTGACCATCTGGTACTGTATAATGTGACAACAACATCACACAGAGTGATGTGAGCATCTGGTGCTGTATAATGTAACAACTGCAGCAGACAGAGCAGTGAGCAACTGATACTGTATACTGTGAGAACTACAGCACACAGAGTTCAGTCAGCATCTGGTACTGTACAATGTGACAACTACAGCACACAGAGTGCAATGCAGTCAAAATATGGTGCTGTATAATGCGACAACTACAGCACACAGACAGCACATGGAGTGCAGTGAGCATCTGGTACTGTATAATGTGACAACAACAGCACACAGAGTGCAGTGAGCATCTGGTGCTGTATCATGTAACAACTACAGCAGAAAGAGCATAGTGAGAATCTGTTGCTGTATAATGTGACAACTACAACACATAGAATGCAGTGAATGTCTGGTACTGTAGAATGTGATAACTACAGCACACAGAGTGCAGTCAGCATCTGGAACTGTACAATGTGACAACTACAGCACACAGAGTGCAATGCAGTGTGAATCTGGTTTTGTATAATGTGACAACTACAGCAGACAGAGTGCAGTGAGCATCTGGTACTGTAAATTGTGACAACTACAGAACACAGAGTACAGTGTGCCTCTGGTGCTGTATAATGTGACAACCACAGCACACAGAATGCATTCACCATCTGGTACTATTTAATGTGACAACTATAGCACCACAGAGCACAAGTGAGGATCTGCTACTGTATAATGTGACAACTACAGCACACAGAGTGCAGTCAGCATCTAGTACATTATAATATGACAACTACAGCACATAGAGTGCAGTCAGCATCTGGTACTGTACAGTGTGATAACTGCAGCACACAGAGTGCAATCAGCATCTTGTACTGTACAATATGACAACTACAGCACACAGAATGCAGTGCAGTGAGTATCTAGTACAGTATACCATGACAACTAAAGCACAGAAAGTGCAATGAGCATTTGGTGCTGTATAATGTGACATCTACAGCACACAGAGTGCAGTGAATATCTGGTGCTGCATAATGTGAAAACTACAGCACACCCAGAGTGTAATGCAGTGAGCATCAGGTACTGTATAATGTGACAACTACACCACACAGAGTGCACTGAACATCTAGTGCTGTATAATGTGACAACTACAGCACACAGAGAGCAGCATGCATCTGGTACTGTATAATGTGACAACTGCAGCACACAGGGTGCAATGAGCATCTGTTGCTGTATAATGTAACAACTGCAGCACACAATGCAGTGAGCATCTGATACTGTATACTTTGACAAATACAGCACACAGGGTTCAGTCAGCATCTGGTACTGTACAATGTGACAACTACAACACACAGAATGCAGTGAATATCTGGTACTGTATAATGTGACAACTACAGCACACAGAGTGCAGCATGCATCTGGTACTGTATAATGTGACAACTACAGCACACAGAGTGCAGTGAGCATCTGGTACTGTATAATGTGACAACTACAGCACACAGAGTACAGTGAGACTCTGGTGCTGTATAATGTGACAACTACAGCAGAAAAAGCTGTATAATGCGGCAACTACAACACACAGAATTCAGTGAACATCTGGTACTGTATAGTGTGACAACTACAACACCACAGAGAACAGTGAACATCAGGTGCTGAATGATGTGACAACTACAGCACACAGAGTGCAGCATGCATCTGGTACTGTATAATGTGACAACTACAGCACACAGAGTGCAGTGAGCATCTGGTACTGTATAATGTGACAACTACAGCACACAGAGTACAGTGAGACTCTGGTGCTGTATAATGTGACAACTACAGCAGAAAAAGCTGTATAATGCGGCAACTACAACACACAGAATTCAGTGAACATCTGGTACTGTATAGTGTGACAACTACAACACCACAGAGAACAGTGAACATCAGGTGCTGAATGATGTGACAACTACAGCACACAGAGTGCAGTCAGCATCTGGTGCTGTACGATATGACAACTACAGCACACTGAGTGCAGTCAGCATCTGGTACTGTGCAATGTAACAACTACAGCACACAGAGTGCAGTGAGCATCTGGTTCTGTATAATGTGACAACTGCAGCACACAGTGCAGTGAGCATCTGGTGCTGCATAATGTGACAACTGCAGCACACAGTGCAGTGAGCATCTAATTCTGTATACTGTGACAACTGCAGCACACATAGTGCAGTCAGCATGTGGTACTGTACAATGTGACAACTACAGCACACAGAGTGCAGTCAGCATCTGGTACTGTATAATGTGACAACAACAGCACACAGAGCACAGTGAGCATCTAGTACTGCATAATGTGACTACAGCACACAGAGTGCAGTGAGAATCTGGTGCTGTATAATGTGACAACTGCAGCACACAGAGCAGTGAGCATCTGATACTGTATACTGTGACAACTACAGGACACAGAGTGCAGTCAGCATCTAGTACTGTACAATGTGACAACTACAGCACACCGAGTGCAATGCAGTGAGAATATGGTGCTGTATAATGTGATATGTACAGTACACAGAGTGCAGTGACCATCTGGTACTGTATAATGTGACAACAACATCACACAGAGTGATGTGAGCATCTGGTGCTGTATAATGTAACAACTGCAGCAGAAAGAGCAGTGAGCAACTGATACTGTATACTGTGAGAACTACAGCACAGAGTTCAGTCAGCATCTGGTACTGTACAATGTGACAACTACAGCACACAGAGTGCAATGCAGTCAAAATATGGTGCTGTATAATGTGACAACTACAGCACACAGACAGCACACGGAGTGTAGTGAGCATCTGGTACTGTATAATGTGACAACAACAGCACACAGAGTGCAGTGAGCATCTGGTGCTGTATCATGTAACAACTGCAGCAGACAGAGCAATTTGCAACTGATACTGTATACTGTGAGAACTACAGCACACAGAGTGCAGTCAGCATCTGGTACTGTACAATGTGACAACTACAGCACACAGAGTGCAATGCAGTCAAAATATGGTGCTGTATAATGTGACAACTACAGCACACAGACAGCACATGGAGTGCAGTGAGCATCTGGTACTGTATAATGTGACAACAACAGCACACAGAGTGCAGTGAGCATCTGGTGCTGTATCATGTAACAACTACAGCAGAAAGAGCATAGTGAGAATCTGTTGCTGTATAATGTGACAACTACAACACATAGAATGCAGTGAATGTCTGGTACTGTAGAATGTGATAACTACAGCACACAGAGTGCAGTCACCATCTGGAACTGTACAATGTGACAACTACAGCACACAGAGTGCAATGCAGTGTGAATCTGGTTTTGTATAATGTGACAACTACAGCAGACAGAGTACAGTGAGCATCTGGTACTGTAAATTGTGACAACTACAGAACACAGAGTACAGTGTGCCTCTGGTGCTGTATAATGTGACAACCACAGCACACAGAATGCATTCACCATCTGGTACTGTTTAATGTGACAACTATAGCACCACAGAGCACAAGTGAGGATCTGCTACTGTATAATGTGACAACTACAACACACAGAGTGCAGTCAGCATCTAGTACATTATAATATGACAACTACAGCACATAGAGTGCAGTCAGCATCTGGTACTGTACAGTGTGATAATTGCAGCACACAGAGTGCAATCAGCATCTGGTACTGTACAATATGACAACTACAGCACACAGAATGCAGTGCAGTGAGTATCTAGTACAGTATACCATGACAACTAAAGCACAGAAAGTGCATTGAGCATTTGGTGCTGTATAATGTGACATCTACAGCACACAGAGTGCAGTGAATATCTGGTGCTGCATAATGTGAAAACTACAGCACACCCAGAGTGTAATGCAGTGAGCATCAGGTACTGTATAATGTGACATCTACAGCACACAGAGTGCAGTGAGCATCTGGTACTTTATAATGTGACATCTACAGCACACAGAGTGCAGTGAGTATCTGGTGCTGCATAATGTGACAACTACAACACACAGAGCACACTAAGTATATTGTACTCTACAATGTGAGAACTACAACACACAGAGTGCAGTGAGCATCTGGTACTGTATAATGAGACAACTACAGCACACAATGCAGTGAGCATCTAGCACTGTATAATGTGACAACTAAAGCATGCAAAGCTCAGCATGCTTCTGGTACTGTATAATGTGACAACTACAACACAGAGTGCAGTCAGCATCTGGCAGTAAACAATGTGACAACTACAGCACACAGCGTGCAGTCAGCATTTGGTGCTGTGTAATGTGACTACTACAGCACACATAGTGCAATGCAGTGAGGATCTGGTATTCTATAAAATGTCAACTACAACACACAGAGTGCACGGAGCATCTGGTACTGCACAATCTGACAACTACACCACACAGACTGCACTGAACATCTAGTGCTGTATAATGTGACAACTATAGCACACAGAGTGCAGTCAGCATCTGGTGCAGTATAATGTGACAACTACAAAACACAGAGTGCACTGAGCATCTGGTACTGCACAATCTGACAACTACAGCACACAGAGTGCAGCATGCATCTGATACTGTATAATGTGACAACTACAGCACACAGAGAACACTAAGCATATGGTACTGTACATTCTGACAACTACAGCACACAGAGTGCAGCATGCATCTGGTACTGTATAATGTGACAACTACAGCACACAGAGAACACTAAGCATATGGTACTGTACATTCTGACAACTACAGCACACAGAGTGCAGTCAGCATCTGGAACTGTACAATGTGACAATGACACCACACAGAGTGCAATTAGCATCTGGTACTGTACAATGTGACAGCTACGGCACACAGATTGCAATGCAGTGAGCATTCGGTGCTGTATAGTGTGACAACTACAGCACACAGAATGAAATCCAGTGAGCATCTGGCACTGTATAATGTGACAACTACAACACAAAGAATGCAGCATGCATCTGGTACTGTATAATGTGACAACTACAGCACAAAGACTGCAGTCAGCATTTGGAACTGGACAATGTGACAACTACACCACACAGAGTGCAGCCAGCATCTGGTACTGTACAATGTGACAACAACAGCACAAAGAGTGCAGTGAGCATCTGGTGCTGTATAATGTAACAACTACAGCAGAAAGAGCATAGTGAGCACCTGTTGCTGTATAATGTGACAATTACAACACACAAAATGCAGTGAATGTCTGGTACTGTATAATGTGCAACTACAGCACACAGAGAGCAGCATGCATCTGGTACTGTATAATGTGACAACTACAGCACACAGGGTGCAATGAGCATCTGGTGCTGTATAATGTAACAACTGCAGCACACAATGCAGTGAGCATCTGATACTGTATACTGTTTCAAATACAGCACACAGGGTGCAGTCAGCATCTGGTACTGTACAATGTGACAACTACAACACACAGAATGCAGTGAATATCTGGTACTGTATAATGTGACAACTACAGCACACAGAGTGCAGCATGCATCTGGTACTGTATAATGTGACAACTACAGCACACAGAGTGCAGTGAGCATCTGGTACTGTATAATGTGACAACTACAGCACACAGAGTACAGTGAGACTCTGGTGCTGTATAATGTGACAACTACAGCAGAAAAATCACAGTGAGCATCTGGTGCTGTATAATGACAACTACAACACACAGAATTCAGTGAACATCTGGTACTGTATGGTGTGACAACTACAACACCACAGAGAACAGTGAGCATCAGGTGCTGAATGATGTGACAACTACAGCACACAGAGTGCAGTCAGCATCTGGTGCTGTGCGATATGACAACTACAGCACACAGAGTGCAGTCAGCATCTGGTACTGTGCAATGTAACAACTACAGCACACAGAGTGCAGTGAGCATCTGGTTCTGTATAATGTGAGTACAGCACACAGAATGAAGTGAGCATCGGGTGCTGTATAATGTGACAACTGCACCACACAGCACAGTGAAAATCTGATACTGTATACTGTGACAACTACAGCACACAGAGTGCAGTCAGCATCTGGCACTGTACAATGGGACAACTACAGCACACAGAGTGCAATGCAGTGGGAATCTGGTTCTGTATAATGTGACAACTATAGCACACAGAGTGCACTGAACATCTAGTGCTGTATAATGTGACAACTACAGCACACAGAGAGCAGCATGCATCTGGTACTGTATAATGTGACAACTGCAGCACACAGGGTGCAATGAGCATCTGTTGCTGTATAATGTAACAACTGCAGCACACAATGCAGTGAGCATCTGATACTGTATACTTTGACAAATACAGCACACAGGGTTCAGTCAGCATCTGGTACTGTACAATGTGACAACTACAACACACAGAATGCAGTGAATATCTGGTACTGTATAATGTGACAACTACAGCACACAGAGTGCAGCATGCATCTGGTACTGTATAATGTGACAACTACAGCACACAGAGTGCAGTGAGCATCTGGTACTGTATAATGTGACAACTACAGCACACAGAGTACAGTGAGACTCTGGTGCTGTATAATGTGACAACTACAGCAGAAAAAGCTGTATAATGCGGCAACTACAACACACAGAATTCAGTGAACATCTGGTACTGTATAGTGTGACAACTACAACACCACAGAGAACAGTGAACATCAGGTGCTGAATGATGTGACAACTACAGCACACAGAGTGCAGTCAGCATCTGGTGCTGTACGATATGACAACTACAGCACACTGAGTGCAGTCAGCATCTGGTACTGTGCAATGTAACAACTACAGCACACAGAGTGCAGTGAGCATCTGGTTCTGTATAATGTGACAACTGCAGCACACAGTGCAGTGAGCATCTGGTGCTGCATAATGTGACAACTGCAGCACACAGTGCAGTGAGCATCTAATTCTGTATACTGTGACAACTACAGCACACATAGTGCAGTCAGCATGTGGTACTGTACAATGTGACAACTACAGCACACAGAGTGCAGTCAGCATCTGGTACTGTATAATGTGACAACAACAGCACACAGAGCACAGTGAGCATCTAGTACTGCATAATGTGACTACAGCACACAGAGTGCAGTGAGAATCTGGTGCTGTATAATGTGACAACTGCAGCACACAGAGCAGTGAGCATCTGATACTGTATACTGTGACAACTACAGGACACAGAGTGCAGTCAGCATCTAGTACTGTACAATGTGACAACTACAGCACACCGAGTGCAATGCAGTGAGAATATGGTGCTGTATAATGTGATATGTACAGTACACAGAGTGCAGTGACCATCTGGTACTGTATAATGTGACAACAACATCACACAGAGTGATGTGAGCATCTGGTGCTGTATAATGTAACAACTGCAGCAGAAAGAGCAGTGAGCAACTGATACTGTATACTGTGAGAACTACAGCACAGAGAGTTCAGTCAGCATCTGGTACTGTACAATGTGACAACTACAGCACACAGAGTGCAATGCAGTCAAAATATGGTGCTGTATAATGTGACAACTACAGCACACAGACAGCACACGGAGTGTAGTGAGCATCTGGTACTGTATAATGTGACAACAACAGCACACAGAGTGCAGTGAGCATCTGGTGCTGTATCATGTAACAACTGCAGCAGACAGAGCAATTTGCAACTGATACTGTATACTGTGAGAACTACAGCACACAGAGTGCAGTCAGCATCTGGTACTGTACAATGTGACAACTACAGCACACAGAGTGCAATGCAGTCAAAATATGGTGCTGTATAATGTGACAACTACAGCACACAGACAGCACATGGAGTGCAGTGAGCATCTGGTACTGTATAATGTGACAACAACAGCACACAGAGTGCAGTGAGCATCTGGTGCTGTATCATGTAACAACTACAGCAGAAAGAGCATAGTGAGAATCTGTTGCTGTATAATGTGACAACTACAACACATAGAATGCAGTGAATGTCTGGTACTGTAGAATGTGATAACTACAGCACACAGAGTGCAGTCACCATCTGGAACTGTACAATGTGACAACTACAGCACACAGAGTGCAATGCAGTGTGAATCTGGTTTTGTATAATGTGACAACTACAGCAGACAGAGTACAGTGAGCATCTGGTACTGTAAATTGTGACAACTACAGAACACAGAGTACAGTGTGCCTCTGGTGCTGTATAATGTGACAACCACAGCACACAGAATGCATTCACCATCTGGTACTGTATAATGTGACAACTACAACACACAGAGTGCAGTCAGCATCTAGTACATTATAATATGACAACTACAGCACATAGAGTGCAGTCAGCATCTGGTACTGTACAGTGTGATAATTGCAGCACACAGAGTGCAATCAGCATCTGGTACTGTACAATATGACAACTACAGCACACAGAATGCAGTGCAGTGAGTATCTAGTACAGTATACCATGACAACTAAAGCACAGAAAGTGCATTGAGCATTTGGTGCTGTATAATGTGACATCTACAGCACACAGAGTGCAGTGAATATCTGGTGCTGCATAATGTGAAAACTACAGCACACCCAGAGTGTAATGCAGTGAGCATCAGGTACTGTATAATGTGACATCTACAGCACACAGAGTGCAGTGAGCATCTGGTACTTTATAATGTGACATCTACAGCACACAGAGTGCAGTGAGTATCTGGTGCTGCATAATGTGACAACTACAACACACAGAGCACACTAAGCATATTGTACTCTACAATGTGAGAACTACAACACACAGAGTGCAGTGAGCATCTGGTACTGTATAATGAGACAACTACAGCACACAATGCAGTGAGCATCTAGCACTGTATAATGTGACAACTAAAGCATGCAAAGCTCAGCATGCTTCTGGTACTGTATAATGTGACAACTACAACACAGAGTGCAGTCAGCATCTGGCAGTAAACAATGTGACAACTACAGCACACAGCGTGCAGTCAGCATTTGGTACTGTGTAATGTGACTACTACAGCACACAGAGTGCAATGCAGTGAGGATCTGGTATTCTATAAAATGTCAACTGCAACACACAGAGTGCACGGAGCATCTGGTACTGCACAATCTGACAACTACACCACACAGAGTGCACTGAACATCTAGTGCTGTATAATGTGACAACTATAGCACACAGAGTGCAGTCAGCATCTGGTGCAGTATAATGTGACAACTACAAAACACAGAGTGCACTGAGCATCTGGTACTGCACAATCTGACAACTACAGCACACAGAGTGCAGCATGCATCTGGTACTGTATAATGTGACAACTACAGCACACAGAGAACACTAAGCATATGGTACTGTACATTCTGACAACTACAGCACACAGAGTGCAGCATGCATCTGGTACTGTACAATCTGACAACTACAGCACACAGAGTGCAGTCAGCATCTGGAACTGTACAATGTGACAATGACACCACACAGAGTGCAATTAGCATCTGGTACTGTATAATGTGACAGCTACGGCACACAGATTGCAATGCAGTGAGCATTCGTTGCTGTATAGTGTGACAACTACAGCACACAGAATGAAATGCAGTGAGCATCTGGCACTGTATAATGTGACAACTACAACACAAAGAATGCAGCATGCATCTGGTACTGTATAATGTGACAACTACAGCACAAAAACTGCAGTCAGCATTTGGAACTGGACAATGTGACAACTACACCACACAGAGTGCAGCCAGCATCTGGTACTGTACAATGTGACAACAACAGCACAAAGAGTGCAGTGAGCATCTGGTGCTGTATAATGTAACAACTACAGCAGAAAGAGCATAGTGAGCACCTGTTGCTGTATAATGTGACAATCACAACACACAAAATGCAGTGAATGTCTGGTACTGTATAATGTGCAACTACAGCACACAGAGAGCAGCATGCATCTGGTACTGTATAATGTGACAACTACAGCACACAGGGTGCAATGAGCATCTGGTGCTGTATAATGTAACAACTGCAGCACACAATGCAGTGAGCATCTGATACTGTATACTGTTTCAAATACAGCACACAGGGTGCAGTCAGCATCTGGTACTGTACAATGTGACAACTACAACACACAGAATGCAGTGAATATCTGGTACTGTATAATGTGACAACTACAGCACACAGAGTGCAGCATGCATCTGGTACTGTATAATGTGACAACTACAGCACACAGAGTGCAGTGAGCATCTGGTACTGTATAATGTGACAACTACAGCACACAGAGTACAGTGAGACTCTGGTGCTGTATAATGTGACAACTACAGCAGAAAAATCACAGTGAGCATCTGGTGCTGTATAATGCGACAACTACAACACACAGAATTCAGTGAACATCTGGTACTGTATAGTGTGACAACTACAACACCACAGAGAACAGTGAGCATCAGGTGCTGAATGATGTGACAACTACAGCACACAGAGTGCAGTCAGCATCTGGTGCTGTGCGATATGACAACTACAGCACACAGAGTGCAGTCAGCATCTGGTACTGTGCAATGTAACAACTACAGCACACAGAGTGCAGTGAGCATCTGGTTCTGTATAATGTGAGTACAGCACACAGAATGAAGTGAGCATCGGGTGCTGTATAATGTGACAACTGCACCACACAGCACAGTGAAAATCTGATACTGTATACTGTGACAACTACAGCACACAGAGTGCAGTCAGCATCTGGCACTGTACAATGGGACAACTACAGCACACAGAGTGCAATGCAGTGGGAATCTGGTTCTGTATAATGTGACAACTATAGCACACAGAGTGCAGTGAGCATCTGGCACTGTATAATATGACAACTACAGCACATAGTGTGCAGTGAGCCTCCAGTGCTGTATAATGTGACAACTACAGCAGAAAGAGCATAGTGAGCATCTGGTGCTGTATAATGTGACAACTACAACACACAGAATGCAGTGAACATCTGGTACTTTATAATGTGACAACTAGAGCACACAGAATGCATTCAGCATCTGGTACTGTATAATATGACAACGACTGCACAGAGAGTGTAGTCAGCATCTGATACTGTGCAATGTGGCAACTACAGCACACAGAGTGCAGTGAGCATCTGGTGCTGTATAATGTGACTACAGCGCACAGAGTGCAGTGAGCATCTGGTGCTGTATAATGTGACAACTGCAGCACACAGTGCATTGAGCATCTGATACTGTATACTGTGACAACTACAGCACACAGAGTACAATGCAGTGAAAATCAGGTGCTGTATAATGTGACAACTACAGCATACAGAGTGCAGTGAGCATCTGGTGCTATTTAATGTGGCAACTACAGCACACATACTGCAGTCGGCATCAGGTACTGTATAATATGACAACTACAGCACACAGAGTGCAATCAGCATCTGGTACTGCACAATGTGACAACTACAGCACACAGAGTGCAGTGAGCATCTGGTGCTGTATAATGTGACAACTGCAGCACACAGTGCATTGAGCATCTGATTCTGTATACTGTGACAACTACAGCACACAGAGTGCAGTCAGCATCTGGTACTGTATAATATGACAACTACAGCACACAAAGTACAATGCAGTGAAAATCTGGTGCTGTATAATGTGACAACTACAGAACACAGAATGCATTCAGCATCTGGTACTGTATAATGTGACAACTACTGCACCACAGAGCACAGTGAGCATTTGGTGCTGTATAATGTGACAACTACAACACACAGAATGCAATGAACATCTGGTACTGTATAATGAAACAACTACAGCACACAGAATGCATTCAGCATCTGGTACTGTATAATGTGACAACTACAGCACCACAGAGCACAGTCAGCATCTAGTGCTGTATAATGTGACAACTACAGCACACAGAGTGCAGTCAGCATCTGGTACTGTATAATACAACAACTACAGCACACTGAGTGTAGTCAGCATCTGTTACTGTACAACGTGACAACTACAGTACGAGTGCAGTCAGCATCTGGTACTGTACAATGTGACAACTACAGCACAGAGTGCAATGCAGTGAGCATCTGGTACAGTATAATGTGACAACTAAAGCAAACAGAGTGCAGTGAGCATCTGGTGCTGTATAATGTGACAACTACAGCACACAGAGTGCAGTGAGTATTTGGTGCTACATAATGTGATAACTGCAACACACAGAGCACACTGAGCATCTTGTACTGTACAATGTGTGAACTACAGCACACTTAGTGCAGTGAGCATCTGGTACTGTATAATGTGACAACTACAGCACACAGCACAGCAAGCATCTGGTATTGTATAATGTAACAACTACAGCATGCAGTGATCAGCATGCATCTGGTACTGTATAATGTGACAACTACAATACACAGAGTGCAGTCAGCATCTGGTACTGTACAATGTGACAACTATAGCACAAAGAGTGCAGTCAGCATCTGGTACTGTACAATGTGACAACTACAGCACACAGAGTGCAGCATGCATCTGGTACTGTATAATGTGACAACTACAGCAGAAAAAGCATAGTGAGCATCTGGTGCTGTATAATGCGACAACTACAACACACAGAATTCAGTGAACATCTGGTACTGTATAGTGTGACAACTACAACACCACAGAGAACAGTGAGCATCAGGTGCTGAATGATGTGACAACTACAGCACACAGAGTGCAGTCAGCATCTGGTGCTGTACGATATGACAACTATAGCACACAGAGTGCAGTCAGCATCTGGTACTGTGCAATGTAACAACTACAGCACACAGAGTGCAGTGAGCATCTGGTTCTGTATAATGTGACTACAGCACACAGAATGCAGTGAGCATCGGGTGCTGCATAATGTGACAACTGCACCACACAGCACAGTGAAAATCTGATACTGTATACTGTGACAACTACAGCACACAGAGTGCAGTCAGCATCTGGCACTATACAATGGGACAACTACAGCACACAGAGTGCAATGCAGTGGGAATCTGGTTCTGTATAATGTGACAACTATAGCACACAGAGTGCAGTGAGCATCTGGCACTGTATAATGTCACAACTACAGCACATAGTGTGCAGTGAGCCTCCAGTGCTGTATAATGTGACAACTACAGCAGAAAGAGCATAGTGAGCATCTGGTGCTGTATAATGTGACAACTACAACACACAGAATGCAGTGAACATCTGGTACTTTATAATGTGACAACTACAGCACACAGAATGCATTCAGCATCTGGTATTGTATAATATGACAATGACTGCACACAGAGTGTAGTCAGCATCTGGTACTGTGCAATGTGGGAACTACAGCACACAGAGTGCAGTGAGCATCTGGTGCTGTATAATGTGACTACAGCGCACAGAGTGCAGTGAGCATCTGGTGCTGTATAATGTGACAACTGCAGCACACAGTCCATTGAGCATCTGATACTGTATACTGTGACAACTACAGCACACAGAGTCCAGTCAGCATCTGGTACTGTACAATATGACAACTACAGCACATAGAGTACAATGCAGTGAAAATCTGGTGCTGTATAATGTGACAACTACAGCACACAGAGTGCAGTGAGCATCTGGTGCTATTTAATGTGACAACTACAGCACACATACTGCAGTCGGCATCAGGTACTGTATAATATGACAACTACAGCACACAGAGTGCAATCAGCATCTGGTACTGCACAATGTGACAACTACAGCACACAGAGTGCAGTGAGCATCTGGTGCTGTATAATGTGACTATAGCGCACAGAGTGCAGTGAGCATCTGGTGCTGTATAATGTGACAACTGCAGCACACAGTGCATTGAGCATCTGATACTGTATACTGTGACAACTACAGCACACAGAGTGCAGTCAGCATCTGGTACTGTACAATATGACAACTACAGCACACAAAGTATAATGCAGTGAAAATCTGGTGCTGTATAATGTGACAACTACAGAACACAGAATGCATTCAGCATCTGGTACTGTATAATGTGACAACTACAGCACCACAGAGCACAGTGAGCATTTGGTGCTGTATAATGTGACAACTACAACACACAGAATGCAATGAACATCTGGTAGTGTATAATGAAACAACTACAGCACACAGAATGCATTCAGCATCTGGTACTGTATAATGTGACAACTACAGCACCACAGAGCACAGTGAGCATCTAGTGCTGTATAATGTGACAACTACAGCACACAGAGCACAGTCAGCATCTGGTACTGTATAATACAACAACTACAGCACACTGAGTGTAGTCAGCATCTGTTACTGTACAATGTGACAACTACAGTACACAGAGTGCAGTCAGCATCTGGTACGGTACAATGTGACAACTACAGCACAGAGTGCAATGCAGTGAGCATCTGGTACAGTATAATGTGACAACTAAAGCAAACAGAGTGCAGTGATCATCTGGTGCTGTATAATGTGACAACTACAGCACACAGAGTGCAGTGAGTATTTGGTGCTGCATAATGTATAACTGCAACACACAGGGCACACTGAGCATCTTGTACTGTACAATGTGTGAACTACAGCACACTTAGTGCAGTGAGCATCTGGTACTGTATAATGTGACAACTACAGCACACAGCACAGCAAGCATCTGGTATTGTATAATGTAACAACTACAGCATGCAGAGTTCAGCATGCATCTGGTACTGTATAATGTGACAACTACAATACACAGAGTGCAGTCAGCATCTGGTACTGTACAATGTGACAACTATAGCACAAAGAGTGCAGTCAGCATCTGGTACTGTACAATCTGACAACTACAGCACACAGAGTGCAACATGCATCTGGTACTGTATAATGTGACAACTACAGCACACAGAGTGCAGTGAGCATCTGGTACCGTATAATGTGACAACTACAGCACACAGAGTACAGTGAGACTCTGGTGCTGTATAATGTGACAACTACAGCAGAAAAAGCATAGTAAGCATCTGGTGCTGTATAATGCGACAACTACAACACACAGAATTCAGTGAACATCTGGTACTGTATAGTGTGACAACTACAACACCACAGAGAACAGTGAGCATCAGGTGCTGAATGATGTGACAACTACAGCACACAGAGTGCAGTCAGCATCTGGTGCTGTACAATATGACAACTATAGCACACAGAGTGCAGTCAGCATCTGGTACTGTGCAATGTAACAACTACAGCACACAGAGTGCAGTGAGCATCTGGTTCTGTATAATGTGACTACAGCACACAGAATGCAGTGAGCATCGGGTGCTGTATAATGTGACAACTGCACCACACAGCACAGTGAAAATCTGATACTGTATACTGTGACAACTACAGCACACAGAGTGCAGTCAGCATCTGGCACTATACAATGGGACAACTACAGCACACAGAGTGCAATGCAGTGGGAATCTGGTTCTGTATAATGTGACAACTATAGCACACAGAGTGCAGTGAGCATCTGGCACTGTATAATGTCACAACTACAGCACATAGTGTGCAGTGAGCCTCCAGTGCTGTATAATGTGACAACTACAGCAGAAAGAGCATAGTGAGCATCTGGTGCTGTATAATGTGACAACTACAACACACAGAATGCAGTGAACATCTGGTACTTTATAATGTGACAACTACAGCACACAGAATGCATTCAGCATCTGGTACTGTATAATATGACAACGACTGCACACAGAGTGTAGTCAGCATCTGGTACTGTGCAATGTGGCAACTACAGCACACAGAGTGCAGTGAGCATCTGGTGCTGTATAATGTGACTACAGCGCACAGAGTGCAGTGAGCATCTGGTGCTGTATAATGTGACAACTGCAGCACACAGTCCATTGAGCATCTGATACTGTATACTGTGACAACTACAGCACACAGAGTGCAGTCAGCATCTGGTACTGTACAATATGACAACTACAGCACACAGAGTACAATGCAGTGAAAATCTGGTGCTGTATAATGTGGCAACTACAGCACACAGAGTGCAGTGAGCATCTGGTGCTATTTAATGTGACAACTACAGCACACATACTGCAGTCGGCATCAGGTACTGTATAATATGACAACTACAGCACACAGAGTGCAATCAGCATCTGGTACTGCACAATGTGACAACTACAGCACACAGAGTGCAGTGAGCATCTGGTGCTGTATAATGTGACTACAGCGCACAGAGTGCAGTGAACATCTGGACTGTATAATGTGACAACTGCAGCACACAGTGCATTGAGCATCTGATACTGTATACTGTGACAACTACAGCACACAGAGTGCAGTCAGCATCTGGTACTGTACAATATGACAACTACAGCACACAAAGTACAATGCAGTGAAAATCTGGTGCTGTATAATGTGACAACTACAGAACACAGAATGCATTCAGCATCTGGTACTGTATAATGTGACAACTACAGCACCACAGAGCACAGTGAGCATTTGGTGCTGTATAATGTGACAACTACAACACACAGAATGCAATGAACATCTGGTACTGTATAATGAAACAACTACAGCACACAGAGTGCAGTCAGCATCTGGTACTGTACAATATGACAACTACAGCACACAAAGTACAATGCAGTGAAAATCTGGTGCTGTATAATGTGACAACTACAGAACACAGAATGCATTCAGCATCTGGTACTGTATAATGTGACAACTACAGCACCACAGAGCACAGTGAGCATCTAGTGCTGTATAATGTGACAACTACAGCACACAGAGCGCAGTCAGCATCTGGTACTGTATAATACAACAACTACAGCACACTGAGTGTAGTCAGCATCTGTTACTGTACAATGTGACAACTACAGTACACAGAGTGCAGTCAGCATCTGGTACTGTACAATGTGACAACTACAGCACAGAGTGCAATGCAGTGAGCATCTGGTACAGTATAATGTGACAACTAAAGCAAACAGAGTGCAGTGAGCATCTGGTGCTGTATAATGTGACAACTACAGCACACAGAGTGCAGTGAGTATTTGGTGCTGCATAATGTATAACTGCAACACACAGGGCACACTGAGCATCTTGTACTGTACAATGTGTGAACTACAGCACACTTAGTGCAGTGAGCATCTGGTACTGTATAATGTGACAACTACAGCACACAGCACAGCAAGCATCTGGTATTGTATAATGTAACAACTACAGCATGCAGAGTTCAGCATGCATCTGGTACTGTATAATGTGACTACAATACACAGAGTGCAGTCAGCATCTGGCACTGTACAATGTGACAACTATAGCACAAAGAGTGCAGTCAGCATCTGGTACTGTACAATGTGACAACTACAGCACACAGAGTGCAATACAATGAAGATCTGATACTGTATAATGTGACAACTACAACACACAGAGTGCACTGAGCATCTGGTACAGTACAATGTGACAACTACACCACATAGAGCTCACTGAACATCTGCTGCTGTATAATGTGACAACTATAGCACACAGAGTGTGTCAGCATCTGGTGTGGTATAATGTGACAACTACCGCACATGGAGAGCACTGAGCATCTGGTACTTTACAATGTGCACAGTGCAGTCAGCATCTGGCACTGTATAAAGTGACAACTGCAGCACATAGAGTGCAGTCACAATCTGGTGCTCTGTAATGTGACAACTACAACACATAGAGCACACTGAGCTTCTGGCACTGTACAATGTTGCATCTACAACATACAGAGTGTAGTCAGCATCTGGTACTGTATAATGTGGCAACTACAGCACACATAATGCAGTGCAGTCATCATCTGGTACTGTATAATGTAAGGCAACATCTGTATCCAGTTTGTGTTGCAGAAAACACAGGCAGAAAGACACACTTGTATGGTACATGCAACATATGGGACAGCAGCAGGACAACTTGACAAAGACTATGGACAGAACACACAGATATGCACATGCACACCTGTTAACATGTATGTGCAAGCACAATCACACACACATGCACACTAAAGCTTACAATCATACACTTGCCCACACATCCACATACTTTCATATGCACATAGACATGCATGCATATGAGTATAAGCCTACATACACACACACACACACACACACACACACACACACACACACACACACACGTGCTCACACATGAACTAAATTAATTATACGTCAATAATTGAGTCAGGATATATGTAGTAACAGTTTATAATGTAGTTAAAAATATAAAAGCTGTGAAAGGAAGCAATGAGTGAGGAATAGCAGTGTGGATATGTAGAGAGCTGTGTATGCCAAATATGCACAACAAAGCATTAAATAAAACCATCTACAAATATGGAATGGGTTTCAGTGGGAAAGGGTTTAGATGAGTGAATGCAATATCAACTGAATGTCACCCCTTTTCTACCTCATTTTCTACTTTGGAATGTAGATCCCAGACTCAAAGTGTAGTCTGACCAGATCCCTGTAGAGGGGAAGTATTACCTCTTTGTTTTTACACTCTACACCACCACATCAAGTTTGTTGCCTTCTCACATTCCTACTGTTGGTCTGCTCCAGGTATTATCAGCAGCACCAGATCCTTTTTCTAATCTGTTATCACTTCTCTTGGCAGTTGATACTTCACATGAAGGGCATTTTGGCTCAGACACATGACTGCCATCATTGTCTCCACAGGTTCAGCCTTTTCAAATCCTTCTACAGACTCTTCTCCATTCTTCACTGCTGAACCAGGCTTTATGTCATCAGCAGAGAGGATGTAATTGTTCTCTAGCTGGGCAGATATGTCTGAGACAAACTAGATGAAGGGTACTAGAGACAGGACAGATCCTTGCAATACTTAATTGTCACCTTCATAATTCCTAACATTACCCCTCTCATCACATCCAAGGTCCTACCCAAACTTTTCCAGTTTTCCTATCAGCCTCCTGTGGGTGACAGAGTCAAAGGTCTTCTTATAGTTTATGTAGACTATGTCTAATAGTATTTCCTAAAAGCAATACAATAGATAAACATTTATAACATTACCTACACTTTATAACTTGCATATTAATATACATAAATATATAGATGCTCATTTCATAGGTACAGTAACCCATGCTCAGTTGCACATTCGAAATAAATGACAATTCACCCAGAATTGTAAGGTTCATGCACAGCACCCTGAGTGTGCATTAAGAATTGTACAGCATATACCATAGCATGTGCTACTGTTTTTTTTATTTATTTATTGGAGGAATAGAAAGAAGCATTTAGTCTATAAGTTAAGATGTATGTTTGACAGAATAGACAAAACTGCAGTTAGAGTGGTGTAAGGAGGGCAGATGCTCTGTGTGCAGTCTCTTAGGAGGTGTCATCAGCACTGTAGAAGAGACAACACCGACAACAATTTTATTAAATAAATTCTTTTGCTTTTACATCTAAGCTTGGTTCTTGGAAAACATCACAGTTGCAGATATAGGCACTTTATGAATGGATTATTGAGAAGCCTTGGTTACCTCTCTGCCTTTATATTTGGCTTGTTCTTTACTGTTTGGTTTCTGAACAAAGGGGGATTTACACCGCTGGATACGAATTTTTGGTTATTATTTACTGTAGAAGAGATGTCTGTCAGCTATGCAAGTAGTATTGGCAACATTTAAGCTACTTCAATTTAAACCTGCAATGTGCTTAAGCAACTCTGGTTTAGAAAGAACTAACTAAGTCATTAACCTGGGCAACATTTTCCTAGCTACAACTCTAAGAATAGGTCATGCAGTGTCATGGTCTTGAACCTGATAATACATAGACCAGACAGTACTGGGAAGTTTATTTTAGGGCATATTTGTGTTTTTTTAATCTTTTCCTGACTGGTAAAGTAGAGAATTACTTTTTTTCATTTTGTTTTCTTTTTTGGAGAAGAAAATAAGGTAATATAGATATGTTTACTAAGAATAGGTGGAGGACAGTAAAGTGGGGTATTTTGTTGGGTTGTCAGTAATCACTATGTCTAACAGGGAATTGTTATTAGAATGCAGGATTAGGTCTGTTGACTCCATTATCCAGAAGAGGTAAGCCAAATTTATAATGGAGCTAATCAGTACTTGTCTGGCATTACAAGAAAATTCATATTTATGTCACCCAGGAGGAGCAGGTCGATCTTACCACAAAATAAGTAGTCTTTTGAGTATGAAGGATATTATTTAGATGGGTGGATACTATTCCGCAGCTAGTCTCAATGTAGTGATATCATAAATGAAATAGTGCAGGCTGTACTTTGTGACCAGTTTATGTAGCAGAAGTAGTGTGGGATGTACAGTCTGACATGGTTATATAGCCAAAGTAAAGACAGATGTACATTGTGAAATGAGTTTGTATCAGAAATTGTGCAGTCTGTACATTGTGAGTGGGTTTTGGAAAAGAAGTAGTGAAGGATGTGCATTGTGGCAGGCTTATGTAGCACAATCAGTATGGGCTGTATATCTTGACCAGGTTATGTAGCAGAAGTAGCCCAGTCTGTACGCTGTGACAGGGTTAAGTAGCAGAACTAGTGCAAGCTGTAAGTCGTGACTGGGTTGAGTAGCAGAAGTAATGCAGGCTATATGTTGTGTTTGGGTAAAGTAGCAGAAGTAGTGCAAGCTGTGCATTGAGTCAGGGTTATGTTGCAGAAGTAGCATGGGCTATACAGTGTGACCTGGTTATGTAGCAGAAGAATCATGGACTGTATGTTTTTACCAGGTTATGTAGCAGAAAAGCCTGGGTTGTACATTGAGATTGGGTTATGAGAAAGCAGACATATGGGCTGTACATTGTAACTGCATTATGTAGCAGATGTAGTGTGGTCTCTATGTTGTGGCAGCTTTATGTACCAGAAGTATTGCAAGCTGTACGTTGTGATCAGGTTATGTATCAGAAGTAGTGCTGGATATACATTCTGACAGGGTTAGGTAGCAGAAGTAGTGTGAGCTGTATGCTGTGACACAGTTATGTAACAGAAGTAGTGCAGGCTGCACATTGTGACAGGGATGCATAGCAAAAGTAGTGCAGGATGTACATTGTGATGGGGCTGTGTAGCAGAAGTAGTGTGTGCTGTAGGTTGTGACATGATTTTATTTAGCAGAAGTAGTGTGAGCTGTATGCTGTGATACAGTTATGTAACAAAAGTCGTGCATGTTGCATATTGTGACAGGGATACATAGCAAAAGTAATGCAGTCTATAGATTGTGACAAGGTTATGCAGTAGATGTACTGCAGCTTCTAAACTATGACCTTGTTATGTAGCAGAAGTAGTGCAGGCTGTACATTGTGACAGGTTCCAGGTTATGTAGCAGAAGAAGCATGGGTTGTACGTAGTGACCGGGTTCTCTAGCAGAAGGATTGTGGGCTGTACATTGTGACAGGGTTATGTAGCAGAATTAAAGCAGGCTATAAATTGTGACTAGGCTATGTAGCAGAAATAGTGTGGGCTGTGTAATTTGACTGGGTTATGTAGCAGACGTAGTGCAGGCTGCATGTTGTGACTGGGTCATGTAACAGAAGTAGAGAGTGCTGTACTTTACAATATGCTTTTGTAGCTTAAGTAGTGCAAGTGCAGGGTTATGTAGCAGAAATAGTGCAAGCTGTGCATTGTGACCAGGTTATGTAGCAGAAGTAGTACAGGATGTATGTTGTGACAGGGTTATGAAGCAGAAGTAGAAAGGGCTGTACATTGTGACATGTTTTTTCTAGCAGTAGTAGTGCAGGCTATACGTTGTGACAGGGTTACATAACAAAAGTAGCGCTGGCTGTGTGTTGTGACCGGATTACATGGCAGAAATAGTGCAAACTACACATTGTGACAGGCTTATGTAGCAGTAGTAGTGAGGGCTATATGTTGTGACAGGGTTAGGTTGGAGAAAAGTGCTCTCCAGCTCACCCTTGCTGGCAGCTGCTCTGTAATGGCTGCCCCATGTAGGAAAGCTGTCTCAGCATCATTATACAGCAATATAATGCAATTTAATACCTGTACCCAAACACTGAGGTGCACAAGCAGTACACATCATAGAGCATCAAAACCCCCACATACACTCACTTTACTTCATTTTCACAACAAGAGAACTGCTTATAAGCAATCAGTACTGTAATCCCCATGTGTGCCCATGCACACAAGCACTCATACACACAAGCACTCATACACACACACACACACACACACACACACACACACACACACACACACACACACACACAAATTTACACAAACCCACAAACATGCACACACACACACACACACACACACACACACACACACACACACACACACATACACACACACGTACACATGTGCACACATACTCACACAGATTTGCACAAACACACACATGCACACAAACACCTACACATAGACTTGCGTGCGCACACACACACACACACACACACACACACACACACACACACAAATTTACACAAACCCACAAACATGCACACACACACACACACACACACACACACACACACACATACACACACACGTACACATGTGCACACATACTCACACAGATTTGCACAAACACACACATGCACACAAACACCTACACATAGACTTGCGTGCGCACACACACACACACACACACACACACACACACACACATATTTGCATTTCACTTACCACTAAATTGTATTACTACAACTTTATTGTAGTTAAAGTACACCCCAGGATTGTAATTCAAAAAGCTGTCTGCTTCTGCAACTTATTACCACATTTCCCTAGTAATGGTGGGGCACTGCATAGAATAATTATCACATATGTGCTCATAGGTTCATAGGTTCATAGGTTCATACTAGGCTATCTGCCCTAGGGCATTTATAAGCCTAGCCAGAGTGTGTTTGGCTTTCGCCACCCATTTTAAATGAATTTTGCTATGCCCTTTTTCGAGGTTAGTATACTGTGCCTCTGTCTAACAGTGACACAGAAGTGATACCCAGAATAAACCTACTATCTCCCATCCACTCAACAAGATTCCTCTTGAAGAGAGTCAATGAGGGACTCTGCCTAACCTGGACTGGGATTTTATTCCAGAGTGAAGGGAGCCTCTGGGTTATGAATCTGTCCCTCCAGCATGTCCTATTTATTTCAGTGCTGAGGTTCAAGTCTCTCAAGTGCATAGCTCAATGGGATTTGGATTTTCTGAGGTGCAGCATGTCCATGGCTTTATATGTCAGGACAGATCGCCTCTGAGCAGGCGGTATGCCACTGAGTAGAGCTGGAGTTTCTTTAACCGGGCAGCATATGGCATCTGTTTGAGCCCTTTGATCCTCTTGGTGAGATACTTTTGGGATCTTTCCAGTTGCTGCAGGTGTCTGGTAAGGTACATCCCAAAAGGGGCATTGTACTCAATTATGGGCCTGATGAGGGATGAGTAAAGAGGCATGATGACCTCCCCTGATCTAGATGTGAATCCCTTCATGATTAGGTGGGCTAGATAATATTTTTTTAACCACTTTGGCCACGTGGTTGTCAAATGAGAGATTGCTATCAACTTGGGTCCCCAGGTCCCTAATTACTTCTTCTGTACCTAATGGATTACCACCTATGTGGTAATTTGTGGTCACTTTGTTTTTGCCAAAGGGGATGACTATACACTTTTTGGTGTTTAGCTTGAGGCCATGGCTCTGGCAGTCTGTTTCTATGAGGCCCTTTTGTAGGATGCTTGTGTCGGCTGGAAAGTCGATTATGGCGCCCAGTTTGCAGTCATGTGCGAACTTGGTCAGCCACAGTCCTTCCGTGTTAGCCTGTACCACCGAGAAATATATACCGAACAAGAGAGGTCCCAGGACTGAGCCTTGTGGGACGCCACTTGTAACTGGTTTGGAGTCTGACATGGCTCCAGCAATTCTAACCATGTGGGTTCTGTCTTTGAGCCAGTTTGCAACCCATCTAGTGGCATAGGGGTTTATATTTAAGCTGGTGAGCTTATCTATAAGGCCCGAGTGGGGTATTGTATCGAAGGCTTTTGCAAGGTCCAGGTAGGCTGTGTGGACCAGCTTCCCCTCGTCAATGGCCTTGGTGACTGTTTCAAAGAAATCAGCCAGGTTTAAGAGGCAGGATCTGCCCTTAACAAAGCCAAACTGGGTAGGATCCAGTGTCTGTAGGTCCCCAATATCTTTATTTATGAGGTCCATGATGATCATTTCCATAGCTTTGCAGACCAAGCTAGTCAGGCTTATGGGGCGATAGTTTCCAGGATCCGTTGAGGCACCACCTTTTGGAGAGGGACCACTGTTGCTGTACGCCACTCTTTGGGTACATATCGTGTAGTAAGGCTGAGATTGAACAGTAATTTTATGTTTGGGTTTAGTTCTTCTTGGAGTTCATGTGGGACGCAGCCCGGGACACTATCTGGTCCCATTGATGCTGTGTTTTTTGCTTTGGAGAGGGCGGCTCCTACCTGAGCATCTGAGATGTCAGGGGGGCAGCACTCTGCTGGGATAGATATTTGCCCTTTAGGTGGGGAAGGGGGGAATAAGTTTGCGCTGAGCCTGTCAGCTAGGATGTTGGCAATGTCTGTGGGTCCGGTGTATTTTTTGTCATTTTGGAGTAATTCTGAGCATATCTGGGAATTCCCACCCAGGTTCCTAACATAACTAAAGAAAGCCTTGTGATTATCCTTAGTGTCCTGTGCAATTTGTCTCTCGAAGCTGGCCTTAGACGATTTTATGAGTGCCCATAGTTTTTTGCTAATACTGATCAGAGATGCCTTCCCTTTTTGGGATTTTGCTCTATCATGTAGTAGCTTCCTCCTTCTATTGTATAGTTTGTTTATGGCTGGGGTCCACCAGACAGGACGCCTAACTTTGGAGGATTGGGTCTTGGTTTTATTTGGGATTGCATGATCCATGCATTCCTGAAGGTGTTCATAGAATGCGTTTATAAAGGATTCTGCGGTCTGGGCCGTATTTTCCACAGGCCCGGGGGCTTTGAAGGATTCCACCTCAGTTTTGAGGAGTGTGAAATTTGCTTTAGAGAAGTTTTTCACTGTGGTTTTCTGGGCAGGGGCTGGGGTCAGGATGTGAATATCTAGTGAGATTAGTTTATGGTCTAATCTTACCAGTGAAGGATACACTTCTGGTCTGGAGCATAGAGTCCCCATGTTGGTGATGATCAGGTCCAGTAGGTTTCCCCTCTTGTGGGAATGGCAACAAGTTGTTCCATAGCATTTGAGTTTATAAATTCTAGGAACCTTCGGGCTAGGGTGTTGGAGCTAGAGTAATGCTCCCAGTCTATGTTAGGGTAGTTGAAGTCACCCAATATAATGGTGTTTGGAGAGACCTTCATATTTTCCAGTGTTCTCAGGAAGGCCGAATGGGGTTCCTGGGTTTGCGAGGGTGGTCTGTAGCAGGCTATAAACTGGAAGTCAGTTTTACCCACTGTTAGTTGCACATGGATAGTCTCTGATGCTTTGTGCTGTACCACCAACCTGGAGGTGTGGGTATCTTTGACGAATATTGATACTCCCCCTCCTTTTGTGGTTCGGTCCAAGTTTTGGGGCCAAAAAACATGGTATGAGGTATAACCTGGTAGTGCTGGGGTACTCTCGGGAGCCTTGAACCAGGTTTCTGTTACTGCAAAGATATCAATGTTCTCCATGCTAAGGAGAGTTTTGAGTGCGTGCATCTTGAGGTTTAGACTTCTGGCGTTGAGTAGCATTACTCTTAGTTTCTTATCCCTTGTGATACCTATGGAGGTGGGGTTGTCTTTTGAGCCTTGCCTAAAAAAGGCACAATGGGGGTGGCAAGAGCCTTTGCCAATATCCAAAAGCCCAGGGGTGACAGGTGCAAGCCGTCCCTAGTGAAGCATCATGGCTTGGCGAGCATGTCATCCCAGGCTGACAGGCATTGGATCCCCTTTAAATGACACCAATACTTAAGCCAATTGTTGAAATTAATCATCTTGTCTTCATATTGTGGCATCATTCTTGGTGAGGGTAAGATGCTACTCAAGGTCAGGGTCATACCAGCCTGGGCTACATGCTCAGAGAGTGCCTCTATGTCTCTTTTCATGTAGTCCAGGGAGGTACATCTCAGGTCATTCACACCAGCATGGACAATGACTGAGTCATATTTGTACTTGCCTTGGAGTGACCTGAGTGCTTGTGTTATGTGGCGGATCCTAGAGCCCGACAGGCAGCTCACCATGACCCTCTCCTTGTTCAGCCTGGTGAGTGGGACGTCAGTGTGCCTGATGATAGAGTCACCTATTACAAGTGTATCAGGTGTGTTGTTTAGCCTTAAGGGCTGTGACTGTTCAGCACACTGGCTTTGTGAGCTATGTGTTGCACGTGTTTTGTTTTGGGGTAGTGGTTGCTTGGGTGTCTGCTTTGGAGGTCTCTGCTGCTTAGGCAGATTTTTATTTAGATCCTCTGAGTATGTTTTTGTTTGTTTATGTGTTTGGTTTGCTGTCGTGGTAGGTCTATGTGAGACTGGAATTGTAGTGAGTGTGGTTTCCTTCTCCTCCTGACTGGTTAAGCCAGTACTGAGTTGACAGAGCTTAGCCTCCAGTTTGGCTATATGGTTGCATCTCTCACATGTGTTGGAATTTGTTGGGAGGAGGAGAGGGTTGTCTGTGTACATGAGGCAGTTGTAACATTGCCTCAAGATTCCCAGATTCACCAGCTGGACCAGAGAGGAGATTGACAACTGACCTTTGGACATGCTAGAATAGTATTGGGAATTCCTTTATAATTGAAAAAAAGGGCCAATGGGGAACAAAGTACTTAAGGGGAATTTGTGAGGGTGTAGTGCTTTTAATTTTTTAGTGCTGACTTATATAATTGCTTTAGTGAGCAGGTGCCAGGCTTTAGAGTGGGAATAGGGTGTTTATTATGAGAACTAGATCAGTTATAAGGGAAAAAAGTGAAGAGCATACTTTGTGGAGCCGAGAATGGTTTAAACCCAATTAAGCGGCGCTACCCGATGCTGCGCTATGCGCAAAACGCAGAAAGCCATGCTAAAGCGGGTTTTATACAGGGGGACTTGAAAGAGCTAGAAATTGCCCCAAAACGGTCAACAGACTACCAGATTCTTGTGCTGGGAACACTCCTCCAGGGATAGATAGGCTGCACCAAGCTCCCCACTGCCACTGGTGAACAAAGAAGCCTCCCTTTATCCAAGAAAGGAAGTGGGCAACACAGGAACTTTCCAAAAGTCCAGAATAACAGCAAAGCCTGTATTTGGACTACTCTAGGTCAGGAAAGATGGGAAACAAGGAATTTTTTTTTTTTTTGCAACAAACAGCAGGAAGATGCAATAAATATGTAACACAGGCTAGTGCACTTGAGTGTGTAGCCTCAACAGGTAAATGCAACAAACAGGACAAACTTTAAAAGTGCAGGTGCAAAAACAACTTTAAACAGTTTAAAACAGTTCAAGAAGCAGAAATACTTGCAGTTTAGCTAGATCGGACAGTCGCCCAGGTAGTAGCAGGAAAACAATCACTTTTATCAGGTTAGCAGTCAGCCTCTCTGCTGCTAGCACCACTCTGCAGGACCACGAGGAGCTTGGCTGAGTAGTAACAAGTGCAAAAACCGCGCCAAAGTGGGTTTTATACAGGGGGACTTGAAAGAGCTAGAAATTGGCCCAAAATGGCCAATAGACTACCAGATTCTTGTGCTGGGAACACTCCTTCAGGGATAGATAGGCTGCTCCAAGCTCCCCACTGCCACTGGTGAACAAAGAAGCCTCCCTTTATCCAAGAAAGGAAATGGGCAACACAGGAACTTTCCAAAAGTCCAGAATACAGCAAAGCCTGTATTTGGACTACTCTAGGTCAGGAAAGATGGGAAACAAGGATATATTTTTTTTGCAACAAACAGCAGGAAAGTGCAATAAATAAGTAACACAGGCTAGCACACTTGAGTGTGTAGCCTCAACAGGTAAATGCAACAAACAGGGCAAACTTTAAAATTGCAGGTGCAAAAACAACTTTAAACAGTTTAAAACAGTTCAAGAAGCAAAAATACTTGCAGTTTAGCTAGATCGGACAGTCGCCCAGGTAGTAGCAGGAAAAAAAACATTTTTATCAAGTTAGCAGTCGCTCTTTTAGCCTCTCTGCTGCTAGCACCACTTTGCAGGACCACGAGGAGCTTGGCTGAGTAGTAACAAGCGCACAAACCGCGCCAAAGTGGGTTTTATACAGGGGGATGTGAAAGAGCTAGAAATTGGCCCAAAACGGCCAATAGACTACCAGATTCTTGTGCTGGAAACACTCCTCCAGGGATAGATAGGCTGCTCTAAGCTTTCCACCGCCACTGGTGAACAAAGAAGCCTCCCTTTATCCAAGAAAGGAAATGGGCAACACAGGAACTTTGCAAAAGTCCAGAATGCAGCAAAGCCTGTATTTGGACTACTCTAGGTCAGAAAAGATGGGAAACAAGGATAATTTTTTTTTTCTTTTTTGCAACAAACAGCAGAAAAATACAATAAGTATGTAACACAGGCTAGCGCACTTGAGTGTGTAGCCTCAACAGGTAAATGCAACAAACAGGACAAACTTTAAATTACAAGCGCAAAAGCAGGCTAAAGCTGGCTTTAAAGCAGGGGGTTAGAAAGATATAGGAAATGGCCCAAAACAGCCAATAAGCTACAGGTCACTGGGCTGGAACCACTCCTCAAGGGACAGATAGGCTGCTCAGAGCTCCCCACTCTCACTGGTGAACAAAGAAGCTTCCTCCTATCCAAATAAGGATATGGGCAACACAGGAACTATGACACAGCCCAGAGATCAGCAATACCTGAAGACTGGACTATTCTAGTTCAGTAAAGGTGGGAAACAAGGATTTTTTTTTTTTTTTTTTTTTTTACAAAGTAGCAGAAATTAGGTATAGAAACGTCTAGCGCACTTGAGTGTGTAGCCTACCAGTTAAATAAGCAAAAAAAACCTTTAAAAGTGCAAAAAAACTCAGAAATACAGGCAGGAATGCAATAAAACAACAAGAGCTTATTTAGTTAAAGAAACAGAGAAGTCTATATATACAGAAAAGCAGCTAAAACACACAAACACTTCAGATGCATTGCAACCTAGAGCACTTGAGTTGTAGCAATATTAAGGCAATTACAGTTATAATAAATGCTCTGAAATATACTCTGTATTTCCAAAATGTTTGAGAAGCACAGTCAGAACACAAGGAGGTTCAGGCAAAAAAAAAAAGTTTCCAGGGCTAGCAGTATTGCCTGTGTGTGTATTAGACTAGGTGTAGCTGAATAACCGTTATCAAGATACTGTGCCCCTCCACTGTCCTGCTCCTTGATTTCTGTTTCCTACCTGTATGTGTTGTTGGAGATGCCATCTGTTTGTCTGGCAGTACAGAATATTAAAGCTGTGTGCTATTAACAATCTGCTTGATGTAGTCCAGTATTTGATTTCCTTAGGTTTCATCTGCCTACTGCATGACTGAGCAATTCATTTAACCAGACAGTGTTCCCAGACTTAGTCTAAAAAATGTCCTTATGGATCACTGCTATACTCTGGTTGACAACTACAGAACAAAAATAAAATTTAAAATAAAAAGAAGAAAGTGATACATCATGTCCAAATTGGCTGCATCTGTCTTCCTGCATATGCCTCTCCCGAGCATCTTGCATTACTTGCAGGTTGCTGGCCACAATGGCAGAAGTCCTTTCACTGGCAAATTCCTGCTTCCAACATCCCAAGCAGTGCAATATACTTTTCTCTGGGTCACAAACTGACACACTTGCCCTTGTGTTAAAAAAAGAACACTTCTCCTCTTAGTATAGTTATCAGTACTCAGCTGTAACTATTACCATTCAATCATTCTTCAAACTTTGTGCATTTAAAACACTACTGATATCACCTGTTTCCAAATACAAGCATAGTTATCTGTCCAGTACACTTTTGTTTTCCTATTAATGATAAGTATTTAAAAAAATAAACATTTTGTACTAAATATTGCAACAATCTACCGTTGCCACCTTTTTTCAAAAAATGTAATATATTAATTACAATGGGTCTGTCTCATGGTTATAACTACTTCTATACATTTTTGGAGACAAGTATACAACTGGAAGAATGGAAGCTGAATGTACATAACCATTTCCGTGTGGTTTCCTGTCAATACACCCAAACTTCTTCTCAACCATTTCTGGAAAACTTTGCCTTGATCAGACTTTCTTGTCTGTTGGTTACAAGCTATTCAATTCATGTTACTGTAAAAATCATTTTTTTATTCATCCTTGATAAAGCGGCATAAGTTACATAGCACATGCCTGTAAAAGATTATACATTGCCTCTCTGATAATTGGCTTCAATTTATGTTATAATGCATTAAAGTTTGTCATTTTTTCATTTGTATGGTTTGAGCTGTAGTTTAAGACACCAACAGTCATAAAACACGTGTTTCATTTCCCTTCAAAAAAGTGAAACATAAATGTGGCAGCAGAAAACTTATGAGACATGAATTCACTCTGCTGGTAAAGCCATCCTGGTTTTCAAAAAAGGTTATGTTGTCAGTATCGAGGGTGTTTGTTTTTCTTAGACTCCGAAAAATATGTATTTAATAACATCGCACTCCTCCATCCACATCTTCTAATCCACTAAACTTTTCAACTGTTACAGTACATAAACTCCTAAAGTGAAATGTAGGAGTCAGTCTTTGACAACTAATTAGCCTATCATGTAATTCTTAACAGAAAACAGAATACATTTCAGTCCTTTCATTAATACAGTACTCTGTTTCTGTAAGCTGATGCTTGGACGGGTTCTTACTTAAAAGCTCTTTCTGTCATATGAATGTACAGAAATATGAGAGGTGAAAGTTAATGCTAACACTGTTATTCAAAGATGCCAGTAAAGACGACTTTTTGTCCACATTTTCTTAACTTATGCAAAGACCGTGTCATGCTCTCTACATTCTCTTATTCATTCTCCTGAAATTTCTGCACAGATTAGCTGTCTGCATTTCTTCAGATTATACACCCTCTTCCTCTACACTGTAGTCTAGATTTGAGAAATTCGGACTTAAATGACACATTTTGATATGATCACAATGCTCTTTGCAAAATTGCCCTTTTTACTTTAAACAATTTATGTCAGGTTCATTAATATCAGCACTCATCTCTGTGACATTGGTAAAAAGTTTCTCAAGTTTGTAATCAATTAAACCTCTTCAAAATACACGTGTTATAAATAGCAATATAGTTACATTTCTTGAAGTGTTTTTCCCTGGACATCTGCATAAAATGGTCTTCATCCCAAATGGATGACCGGATAAAAGAAAAATAAGTGACAGCATTAGCTAGCTAGCTACTTTGCTGTCTAGCTAAATAGATAGACAGCAAGCTAGCTAGCTAGATAAATAGATAGGTAGATTAGATACATAGATAGAGACAGGCAGACAGAAAACTATTGCTTGGTGGCAGAACCTCCATTTCACAGAAAACTAGAAAAAGTGACTTTTTATGAAAAGCTGCACCAAACTGAACATCATGAATTTACTGGAACAGGGTGTATAGAAAACTAGAGAGGAAATTATTTTATTCAAACAGATGTTTTTGTAAACATATGCATGGCAAACATTGTGTCACCAGAATGTCTAACTTTGTAAATTTAAAAATAATCAGAAAACATGTTCTCAAAACTTAATTATAAAGAATTGATGTCTGAAAGGAATCAAAACCATATCACCCAAAGAATCAAATGAAGGGAGGACAGGTTTGAGTGAATGAAGGATCTCTTGTTCATAGGTTCATAGGTAGGTACTAGGCTATAGGCCCAAGGGCCTAAGTAAGCCTAGCCAACAAAGTTCCCTGGCTTATACTGACCCAAGAAAGTTAATTTCCTGTGCCCCTGTCGAGCAGAGCCACAGAAGTGATCCCCGGGGTGTATTTCCTATTTCCCATCCACTCATCAAGATTTTTCTTGAAGAGTGTTAATGAGGAACTTTGCTTGACATAGGTGGGTAGCCTGTTCCAGAGTATGAGAAGTCTCCTCCAGTCTCCTCTATCCCTCCAGCGAGTCCTGTTTATTGTGTTGACAAGGTTTAGGTCCCTAGAGCATGTAGCTAGGAGGGATTGGGATTTCTTTAGGTGTAGCATGTCCAACAGCTCTGGGTTTGACATAGCTTTATATGTCAGGCAGAGATCACCTCGGAGTAGGCGATATGCTACAGAGTAAAGCTGGAGTTTTTTGAGACAATCAGTGTAGGGCATCTGTTTGAGGCCAGTAACTCTCTTTGTGAGGTACTTCTGTGGCCTTTCCAGCTGCTGCAGATGTCTTGTGAGGTACATTCCAAAAGGGGGGTTGTACTCTATAATGGGTCTAATGAGTGTCGAGTAGAGGGAAACAATGACCTCTTTTTTTCCTGGATGAGAACCCTTTTGTGATGAGGTGTGCCATGTAGTAAGATTTCCTGACTACTGTGGCAATGTGATTATCAAAAGACAGACCACTGTCCACCTGGGTCCCAAGGTCTCTTATCACACATTCAGTGTTAAGAAGACTGCTGCCTATGTGGTAGTTCATGTGTACAGAGTTTTTACCAAAGGGGATAATAATTCACTTTTTGGCATTGAGCTTGAGGCCATGGCTCTAACACCAGGAATCTGTCTCAGTGAGGTCCCTCTGTAGGATGTCCACATCATTTGGGGACTCTACTATAGCTCCTAGTTTGCAGTCATCTATGAACTTCATTAGCCAGAGGCCTTCTGTGTTAACCTGTACTTCAGAGAAGTAGATACCAAACAGGAGAGGTCCCAGGACTGAACCCTGTGGTACTCCACTTTTCACTGGTTTGAAGTCAGATTTGGAGTATGCAACTTTTACAGTGTAGGTTCTGTCAGTGAGCCAGTTGGCAACCCATCTTGTGACATACGGATTTATACCTAGTTTAGTGAGTTTAGCTATAATTCCAGAATGGGGGATGGTGTCGAAAGCCTTGGCGAAGTCAAGATAGGCTGTGTGAACCACCTTACCTTTGTCTACGGCTTTCGTGACTGCCTCAAAGAAGTTGACCAGGTTCAGGAGGCAAGATCTGCCTTTCACTAACCCGAACTGGGTGGGGTCCAGAGTTTGGAGGTTACCAATGTCTTTGTTTATGAATTGCATGATGATACATTCCATGGCCTTGCAGACCAGGCTCGTCAGGCTAATAGGGCGATAGTTCCCAGGATCAGTGGTGCCTCCCCCTTTGGAGGAGTGTGGTGGGATAATTGTTGCTGTGCATCATTCAGTGGGCACAAAGCCTGACGTGAGGATATGATTGAACATAGTGCTTAGGTGGGGCGCCAGTTTGTTCTGAAGCTCGTGTAAAACGCAGCCTGGGATGTTGTCCAGTCCCATGGATGCTGTGTTTTTGGCTTTAGAGAGTGCTGCTTTTACCTGTGAAGTTGTGATTACAGGGACTCTGCATTCTTCCTGTACAGATATGGGCCCTTTAGGGGGTGAGAGGGGGGCTAAAGTTAGCATTGAACCTATCTGCCAGGATGTTGGCAATATCAGTTGGTTCTGTAATTTTTGTGCCATTGTGCTGTAACTCAGAGCAGATCTGGGTGTTGCCACTGAGATTCTTGACATAGCTATAAAATGCTTTGTGGTTGTCCTTAGAATCAGTGGCAATCTTGTTTTCATAGCTAGATTTGGAGGATCTTATAAGGGATCTCAGCTTCTTGTTGAGGCTGACCAGGGAGCTCCTCCACTCATGGGATTTTACTCTCTTTTGCAACAATTTCTTCCTTCTGTTGTAGAGTTTGTTTATGGCAGGGGACCACCAGATTGGCTTTCTTTTTTTGGAGGATAGCGTCTTGGTTCTGTTTGGGATAGCACGATCCATGCACTTGTGTAAGTACTTATAGAGTGCATTTGTGTAGGATTCAGCAGTCGTAACTGTATTGTCCATCTGCATGGGTGTCATGAAATTCATCACTTCTGGCTTAAGAAGCATGAAATTGGCTTTGGAGAAATTTTTTACTGTGGTTTCCTTAATGGGGGGGTGGGGCAGGATGTGGACATCTAGGGTGATTAGCTTATGGTCGCATCTGACCAAAGAGGAGTTGACTTCAGGTGTGGAACACCAGTCACTCATGTTGGTAATGACTAGGTCTAGGATATTGTTGCCACTGGAGGGAGTGTGAATAAGTTAATCCAGGGCATTGGAATTTATGAATTCCAGAAAGCACTGAGTGAAGGAGTTGGTACATGAGTAGTTTTCCCAGTTAATGGTGGGGTAATTGAAATTGCCCAATATTAGGGTGTTTGGTTGAACCCTAATATTTTCCAGTATATCAAGAAAAGAGGAGTGGGAATCCTGGGGCATGGTAGGGGATCTGTAGCAAGCTACAATTAGGATTGCAGTTTTGCCCAGAGTTAGTTGCACTTGGATAACCTCAGCTGCATTATGCTGAGCAACTAGCCTGAATGTGTGGATATCCTTAATGAATATGGACACACCTCCACCTTTGGTGTTGCGGTCCAGGTTAGATGGCCAAAACGTGTTGTATGAGTTATAGCCTGGTAATGCAGGGGTGCTCTCTGGATCCTTGAACCAGGTCTCAGTCACTGCACAAACATCAATGTTCTCCATTTTAAGGAGTGCTTCGAGTGAGTGCATTTTGAGATTTAGACTTCTAGCATTGAGTAGCATTACCCTCAGTTTTTGCTTGCCTGTTCCTGTTATGGTGGTGAATTTGTCATTTGAACCTTGCCTAAAAAATGCACTATAGGGGAGGAAAGAGCCTTTGCCAGTAATCCAGAATACCAGGGGTGATAGGTGCAGGCCACCTCTGGCAAAGCATCGTGGTCTGTCAACCATGTCGTCCCAGGTAGACAGATACTGGATCCCCTTAGAATGACACCAGAAGCTTAGCCAATTGTTGAAGTCAATCATTTTGTCCTTGTACTGCAGTATCATTCTGGGTGATGGCAGGATGTTACTCAGGGATAGGGTCATACCTGCCTGGGCTACAAGATCAGAGAGTTCTTCCATGTCTCTTTTCATGTAGTCCAGGGAGGTATGTCTCAGGTTGTTCACATCAACATGGACAATCACAGAGTCATGTTTGTAACTGTTATGGAGTGACCTGAGTGCGTGGGTTATGTGGCGGATACTGACACCGGACAGGCAGCTGACAGTGACCTTCTCCTTGTTTAGCCTGGTCAGTGGGACATCAGTTTGCCTGTCTATAGAATCACCTATGACTAGTGTGTTGGGTACGTTGTTTTGCCTTATGGGCTGCGGTTGAGTGGCACACTGAGTTTGGTGGCTATGTGTCATTTGGGTTGTGTTGGTGGTGGGAGGTTGCTTGCATTTCTGCTTTGGAGGTCTATGTTGCTTGAGCAGATTATTATTGAGAGCCTTCGCAAATGTTATTGTGTTTTTATGTGTGGATTTTGGTGGTGTAGGTTTAGTGGGACTATGTGATAAGTGTGGTGTGGTGCAAGTGTTTTCCTTCTCCTCTTGACTATCAAGTTCAGTCTTGGTTGGAGAGAGCTTTACCTCCAGTTTGGCTAGATAAGTTCATCTCTCACATGTTGCAGTGTTGGGTGGTAGGAGGAGAGGGTTGTTTGTGTACATGAGGCAATTGCTACATTGCCCCAAGATGCCCAGATTCATCAGATAGACAGGAGAGAACACTGGGAGCTGACCCTTGGACATGCCTGAATAAAAAAATATTTTCCTCTAGACAAGTGAGGAAAGTGAGTACAAGAGCTGTTTTTCTCTAAGCAAGTGAGGAAAGTAAGTACCAAAACTGTTTTCCTCTAGGTAATGAGGAAGGGCGAGTGCTGTAGTAATTTGTAGTTTATTTAGTGCTTACAAGTTCTGAACAAGTGCTGAGCATGGATAAGCAAATTCAAGTGCGAAAACTAAGAATCTGTATCTGGATCTTGTTGTAGATAGGCTACCTAGTGCTTACCACTCCCACTGATAAGCTAGAAGGCTTCCCTCCAACACAGAAAGGCTTGGGGGCACAGAAGCTTACAAACATTCCTGGATACAACAAATCTGCATCTGGACTAAACTAGTTACAGGGAAGGTGGGAAGCAAGCACAAATGCAGGCTTTTAAACCAGAAAGTTGAAAGAGATTGAAAAACTGCTCAAATGGCCAATAAACTAAAATTTCTGGGCCTGAAACCACTCTTGTGGTTGATAGGCTACCTAGTGCTTGCCACTCCCACTGATAAGCTAGAAGGCTTCCCTCCAACACAGAAAAGCTTGGGGCACAGAAGCTTACAAACAGTCCTGGATACAGCAAATCTGTATCTGGATTAGACTACTTACAGGAAAGGCAGAAAACAAGCTTGTAATTTATATATATATATATATATATATATATATATGTGTGTTTTTTTTTTTTTGAGTTAAGTGGGTTGGCTTTCTCAAAAAGTTTTCTCTGTAGTAGAAAGAATGAGCTAATGACAGTAGCAAATCACTTTAAATGCAGTACAAGCTAGCACGCTTGAGTGTGTAGCAATATTAAGGCAAATACAGTTTAAGTAAATGCAGATAAGTTAAAAATGACAAAAGCAGGTTTATGAAAAATCATATAAGAGCACTTGAACACTTAAAAGCACACAGAACAGCAAATTAAGGTAGAAGACAGTTATGTAAGAGCAGCTCAAGAAACTAGAATATCCGTCAGGTGAGGTAACTTCTAATGACTGCTCCTGGCCAAATGTAATAGAAGGGAGAACCAATGCTGTCTAAGCCAAAAAGATTTTGGGCCTGTCCATATGATCTTGTGCAGGACCTTTGGTAGTAGAGGAAGAGGGAAATAGGCATACAGTTGCATCCCCTTCCAAGAAAAAGACATGGCTTCCATTTTCTAAGCCACAGGACTTGATATTTCAGAAAAGAAACTGGGACATTGTCTGCTAAGAGGGGAGGCAAAGATATCTACTTGAGGAGTATCCCACTGATTAACAATATCCAGGAATACCTCCCTGTGAAGTACCCATTCATAAGGGTTTGCCCTGGACCTACTTAGAGTGTCTGGCACTAGATTGTGCTTTGAAGGTATGTAAACCACCTGAAGAATCAAATGATGGTAGATTGCAAAATCCCAAGCCTGGACAGACAGCCTCCAAAGAAGGTAGAACTTTGTGACCCTTGTTTCTTGATATACGACATGACTGTGGTATTGTCTGCAAAAAATTCTTAGAGGTCTGGGGATCCAAAGGGAGTGGAGAGCACGGAGAGCCAGAATCACAGCTCTCATCCCCTTGATGTTGATATGATCTACCAGTTGTGGAGGAGACTAAACCCCCTGGACCCTGACATTGTTGGAGGAAGCTCCCCACCCCGATCCAAAGCATCTGTGTACAGATCCTGAATGGGAATAGGAACCTGAAAAGGCAGGCCAGAAGTCAGAGAGATTTGATGAATCCACCAGTGGAACTCCATCTTGACAAGGCAATAGAGGAATGGGAAAATCCAGAGGACAGCAATGCTGAAGCCAAATAGTTTTGAGGTACTACTGAAACTTCCAATGTGCAGTCAGAGAAAAGGAACCATAGGAATGGTGGATGCCATGAATACCAGAGCTTGAAAGAATAACCTTGCCAGAAGCAGTGAAATAGGAAGAAGAGACAGAAAATAATTTGTCAAGAACAGAACCTTGGAAGGAGGAAGCAGAGCCATCATTAGAACAGTCTGAATCTTGATCCTGAGAAGTCATCACAGACATATTATGGTTCAAGGCGAACCCTACACTTTGCAAAAGAAGCATTGTAAATTCAAGATCCAGAAGAAGATGATGCATGGGAGGAGTTTGAATCAAGAGCTCATCTGAATAAGGGAAAAATCTGAATTTCCTGAAGCCTGCCATCACTGGGGCCAGTCATTTGATAAAGAACCTCGGGGTTGTAGAAAGACCAAAAGACAAAGCAGATAATTGATAATGTGAGGATGCCACAGAAAAAATATAAACATTTCTGGAAGAGAGGGTGAATAGGAATGTGCAAATAACCATCCCTCAAATCCAGAGACAACAGGAAGCCTGTATCTTGAAGGAAGGAGCTGTTAGAAAACTGATGAGGAATGAAAGGAAGATATAGAATGGCCCTCCAACACTCCTGCTTCCCAGGAATCTGAAACATATGGAAATAAAACCATGTGCCTTGTTGAGAGAGGGGAACAGTTTGAATGGTTCCCTGAAATAAAAAATCCTGAAGAATCAGAGGAAAATGATTGTGCTGGAAAGGCGGAAGTTGGGGAAGACCTGAAAATGGAGGATGGGACTATCACACCATAAAATAACCATTTTGAGTAATGGAAATTATCCAAGAGTCTGTGGTTATCTGTTGACAAACAGGAAAGGACAGCAATATCTTGAGGTAAAGAAGAACCTGTCCAAACAAGTGTCTGAATGTCAGATAGAATCAGATTTGTCAGGGAAAGAAAGCTGTTGACTTTTAGAGCCCTAAAAAGGTTTATCAGAAAAAGCCTTCTAGGAAGACCTTTTACCCCTAGAAGGCTGTCTTGGCTGCCTTCAGACAAAGGAAGATTTAGAGGGATAATTTATCTGGTACCAATGAACAGCAGAAAGAAGGATCTGTTTGGATCCTGCTTGACATTAGCCTTGTCTTGTAAGATCTTAAACATCTCGGCCACAGCACAGCCAAAGAGCTTCTCATTATCTAACGGAGACTCCAGGAGCTTTGATTTGATGCCATCAGGAAGGGCCTGTAAGCACAACTAACAGTACATCCTCATCACAGAGGCTGATGCAGCTGCCCTCAAACAGGCATCAGTAGCAAAATAACTGCCCTTTATAGAGTGATGAGCCACCTGGGAAGCAATGTTCAACAAAGAAATGGGAAAAGGCTTTGCCTCAGAATCAGCTAAATCAAAATACCAAATAAAAATGTACAGTCTTAGCTAGGGCAATAGGCGGCCAAGAAGAAACACCAGTAGATCCACAAACAAATAATATATATAAAGGTTTAGCGCTTTCGTCCACTCAAAATAAACTGGACTTCTTCAGAGCAGCCTGAGAGAGACAGAAGAGCCAGCACATCCTTAATTATATGGGTCTGGTAGTTAATGGCCCTGAAGGGTAAAGTGGCTGAAGTATACACCCCCACCCTATAACGGTCCATCTCACAACTGTACTTGTCTGAAAGTAGAAGCTTAGAAGATGACAGCAATGTAGATGGCTAGTCAGCTTCTAAAGAGATGACAGCAGAGTCAGACAAAGGGTTTTTCATACAAAAACTGCTGGGATTCAGGGACTTTGTAGAATATGTCAGGCTTCTTTGGAGCAGGAGGCTGGGAATCAGGGCCTTGAGTATTACTAAGCTGTGCAAAACACACACACACACACACACACACACACACACTGAACAGCAACATTGCAGTTATATTTATTTTTTTCTCAAAATACTAAAAATTTATTTTTGGGAATACAACAGACTGCATGCTATTTGCAACATGTGACAGACGAGACAGATTTAAAATATTGTCAAAATGTTTCTCATGCTACAGAGAATAAAAGATAGTGTTCTGAAGATTGCCTTAACCTTGTGCTAAGTAGTGTAAACACGTATAAGAAATCTGACTGTTTAAATAAAAAAAAAAATATATATATATATATATATATATATATATATATATATATATGTATATATATATATATATACTAAAAACACAAGATGTTCATTGCACTCCTAAGATTACTTTTGAAGAGGTTAATCTGATGAGTTTCAGCTTTGAGTAAGAAAACAACTTTGAAAGTCATCCAAGCCAAGAATACACTGCTAGAGCTGTGCCTTTTATGGCTGCCATTTTAAACACCAGTCATACCTGTACATAAACAAGTATCAGTTTTTAAAGCTCTTGAATTCCAGAAGCATGTTTTTGTATGTGATGTAACAGGAAGAACATTAATAGCCACTCTATGATAATAACTCACAATTTCAGATAAGCCAATTAAAGCAACAGCCTCTGACTTTACACAAGCATTTGGCTTCATTGACGATCTTTCCCAGCTGAGTCTGACAAAATGAAATGATTCATCACCATCAAAATCTGCCAGTGTAGTCAGCACCTAACCCTGCTTGACAAACAGATTTTAAATACATCTGATTTATTGGTGTTCTGCAAGTATTCTTGGAAAAATAACATATTTTACTCTTCACCCCATCGATTTACCACATCAGAAGAATAGAATATTTATTGAGCCTAGCATCACTGTAGCTGTAGTGTCAGCACATTTGCATAATGCATTTTTGTCCTTGACACTTACGCCCCCTGACACTAATGATTGCTTTAAACAGTATGATCTGAAAACAGCTGCTTGCTTTTCCTGTGTCATCAAGACTGCTTTCTTTAATCAATTCAAACCACATTGATCTGCAGAATGAAACTGTTGGTGTTTTGAGTCAGGTGTCCACAAAATGATAATGAAATCATACAAAATAATCCCTTACTGAAAAAAATGAAAACTGAAACACTGTTTTGCTGAAGCTACTTTTTTATATGGACCAAATAGCAAGTTTGCTGATATTCTGCTTTCAAACATCTTATCAAAATTGCATTCTGGTTAAGTATAACATCATTTTTACTAGGCACAAGTCCATCTCAAACCAGGTGAAGCAAAACCATGTTTCTTGCAGTGCTTTAACCGAAGCTCGTCATCAATGGTAAACAAAAATATTAAGAGCTCCCACTGCAGAGGATCAGATTATGAATGCTGTTTTAAATGAAAATTGCACCAAATGACATCTGCACACATTTATTTAAAGTTTTCTACAGGTGCAGTTCTTCCATACCCCACTCTCAATCCCCATGCCAAGGTATGCAGGATACTGCTGTGTACCGGAAAACTATCTGTGTTGGTGGCACGTTAACCATTAAAGGACATGTGTCTTTCTTACATGAGTGCCCTTAGACTGCCATCCTAATCTCATTGTCTCATAAACCAAGCTTCTTTGATAGGACAAATACTACAAGCTCTGCATCCAAAAATTATACAGAATGTTTGTGTGAACTTAACTTAGGATTGAACATTACCGTTTTCATTTGTCAATATTATAAAAAAAGTCTATTTGATGTAGCTATCCCCCCCACCCCCTGTTTATATTATAGCAATAATCCAGGACTGTGTGTGGTTCTATCAAAATTTACCCATAGGTGGTGTGGTTTGATCATGAGGGCGAAGCCCGTGATTTACCCATGGGTGATGTGGTTTGATCATCAGGACGAAGGCCATGATTTACCCATGGGTGGTGTGGTTTGATCATGAGGGCAAAGCCTGTGATTTACCCATGGGACGTATGGTTTGATCATGAGGGCGAACCCTGTTATTTTACCCATGGGTGGTGTGGTTTGATCACAAGGCTGAAGCCCGTGATTTACCCACAGGTAGTGCAGTTTGATCATGAGGGCAAAGCCTGTGATTTACCCATGGGTGGTGGTGTTTGATCACTAGGGCAAAGTCCGTGATTTATCCATAGGTAGTGTGGTTTGATCACGAAGGCAAAGCCCGTGATTTACCCATGGGTGATGTGGTTTGATCACAAGGGCAAAGCCCGTGATTTACCCATGGGTGATGTGGTTTGATCATGAGGGTGAAGCCCATGTGATTAAACAAAGGCAACTGTAGGTAAATCCTGATATAACCCCACACAAAGTTGTAGATTATTGCTTTTATACAATGCCTGAGAAGCAACAGAGGAAAGAAAATTTCTGTTGCTGTTTTTTTTTTTAACAGATAATAAAATAAACAATAAAAAATAAATTTTTCAAGGAACAGTGTAAAAATGCAAGGAAAATCAGGTATGTTTCTGTTTCTTTACTTTTGAAGGAACATGCCTGACTTTTCTCATATTTTGCTCTGTCCCTCAGCATATGTCAATAGAAAGTCTGGCTGCTCAATGGTGCTTCAGTGTCTGGCCTTTTCTCTATTGGTATATGTTTAATTTATAAGATGCTTGCTGGTCAGGCTGAATAGTAATGAGTCTTTATTGTACAATACTAATTTACTAGCCAAACAGTTAGGTTCTCTTATTCATTAGGACCCTGTCTGTTATAGCTCTGGGGTGATAAATGAATTGTGGAAATTTTATGTGGAAATCGCAGAAATGACATATCCCAGCTTTAGTGCTGAGTGGTGTGGCTGAAGTCTTGGTGAAAGAGATTCTAGAAATTATTTTCGACAATGTCAGTAAAACTGAATTAGTGCTTGCCACTGTTGTGGCACATCCGCATACAAAACTGTAGCCTGTAGCTCCTGCTTTTATCACAGGCGTAGTTGCAAAACTACAACTAAGCCCAACGTCTTTGATTACTTATAGTTTAGCTGAATGCTTGACATCTTTTTCAGATCCTGAACCTGTCACTGAGGTTGGTTACTGTGGGGGAATATGTCCCTTTCTCCATGATACCATGACTTCAGGACTGATTATATTTGGCAAGGAGCTGTAGGGGGTCTCACATTCCTCCATAGTAGAGAAGTGGTGGGTGAGGGAATTCTCCCACAAAATGCAAAGATGTTAATGTTTATCAGTGAAAGTAGTATGGCTTTCTGCAAGGCTACTCATTTTAAGTCTAGTTTGACCTGTTTCTATGTAGCACACCTATGGTGATGCATGGAAATTGTTTGGCAGCATAATTTTCATTGTAAAAAAATGAATATCACTACTTTAGCAATATGGACAATATTGACCTACAGAGTAGTCTTGGACCCTGCCTTAATGAAATGCTACACATCCACAAGTCAAATGAGACAAGATTCACCTTAACCTGGCTTGTGACATAAATAGGACTTGCTGGAGAGACAGATGTATGTGTCAGAGGTTGCCACTACCTGGAATAAACTACCAATTCATGGTAAAAGGAGCTCCTCTAGGACCCTATTTAAGCGTAACTTGGACAATTGGATGGGAAACAGTAAATTTACCCATGAATTTCACCTGTGTCCCTCCTTAATAGGGGCAATTGATACTGATCACAGATTTGCATACAAATATAGACTATATTTCTTGGTCTATAAGGAAACAAGAGTATAGCATGGCTAGGCTTGTAAGGGCCCCGTGGCCATTAGCCTAGTAACCTCCTATGAGTTCTTCTAAAGAGCTATTAAATATTCCAGGAAATGGACACAGTTACATATGGGTCAGTGGTTCAGAGACAGAAAGTGTTATCAAAGATCCAGAAGTGCACAGAATGAACTGAGCTGATGGGCTGTTGGGGGGGGGGGGGGGTAAGATGGCAATGTGTAGTGATCAGTGCTGGTTACAAAACTCAAACAATAGTAAATATACTAAACTGACTAACACAGAAGAGACCTACCGTGGATCAGATGAGCAATATGAGAATCTGAAGGGATCCAGATAATGACAGATGGATCCAGGCAACAGGATGGGGCATGTGTGAGGCTGTTTCATGAAAGTTGTGTAGACAAGTGTAGTTTGAGGATAGTTTAGGTAATCAGATGTGTAAATTACCAGAATTATTTGTGCTATTTTTTTTGTAAAGTTACAATTATTTTATTTTTTTTTAGCCAAAAAAATATGTTTTGAGTATTAAGAGGTGGGGTATATGATAGATGAATGTGCCCTGTAACAGGACTTTCCGCATGACTACTTAAGGCCAATGTGCATGTGTGTAAAATGTGCTGCAGTATTATCAGAAGGATATGATTGTTCCTATCCAAAATGAACAAAACACAAAGCACCTACACAACCCACATCCTCCTTATTCATGTAAGCTAGTTCTAAGATCAAACTGTCTTTAAGGACAGGGAAAATGCACTTTAAAGCTCTGCTAATTTTCCATATCAGTGCAGTTACATATAGACATTAGCATATAATTAAGAGCATTGTGGATAAAGGAATAGTGACTAGTGATCAGACATGAATGGCAGTCTTCAGTGAAGCTTGTTACTGTAAATGACTCAGTGCATACACCTCTTCCTTTTATCATCTTGACAAGGTACGTTATTGAACCCAATACACATACATAACAACTGTAATCCCAGTTCACAGAGTAACTACAAATAATTAGCTGAAACAATACTTTAAATTAAGATACTCAGAAAATAAAACCAAAGGAGAGCAAGAGTGTGCAACAGATTTTATATTGTTTTACAAGGACATAAGGGAAAATTCGAAGCTCTCTATTATTTTGTAGATTATCCTTAGGATTCAGAAACAAATCAGCTGAGTTAGTGGCTTGTGGCCAGCCTACCACTGTATATCCTGTCTGCATGATGAGGCCCAAAGCTCAATTAAGAGCAGGGGAAATGAGTGCAGTGAGCTTATAAAATATCCGACTCATGGCTGCAATAGAGACTGAGGTGACACCATGTATGACCAAGGTGTGGCACAGGGTACATGGCTGCAGTAGAGACTGAGATGACACCATTTATGACCAAGGTGTTGTGCAGGGTACATGGCTGCAATAGAGACTGAGGTGACACCATGTATGACCAAGGTGTGGCGCAGGGTACATGGCTGCAGTAGAGACTGAGGTGACACCATGTATTACCGAGGTGTGGCGCAGGGTACATGGCTGCAATAGAGACTGAGGTGACACCATGTATGACCAAGGTGTGGCGCAGGGTACATGGCTGCAGTAGAGACTGAGGTGACACCATGTATTACCTAGGTGTGGCTCAGGGTACATGGCTGCAGTAGAGACTGAGGTGACACCATGTATTACTGAGGTGTGGCACAGGGTACATGGATGCAGTAGAGACTGAGGTGACACCATGTATTACCGAGGTGTGGTGCAGGATTAGACAAAGGAAACCCAGTGAACTTTCCTAGTGTATCTACCTCCAAGACACTTGACACAATCATGTGCTTAAAACTGCAGGAAGAAGAAATATGGGAGCCTTAAATAGCCATTATACAAGTGTTCTCATTTATTCTTGAATAAATTAATGGTTGGAAATGGGAACATAGAAGCAAGCAGAAGGTAGAACAAAAGGTGAAAACTTAAGGAATAGAACAGATGGAGGTGGGGAAAATGGGTTAAAATATTTTTGTGAGTCAAGTGTCCAATTTATATATATATAGATATAAATATATATGGATATAGTATACTAGACTGAATAATCGAAATGTGAACAATGCTAATGTTAAACCAGGTAGTCCATCAAAAAAAGCAGGCGAGACACATTAATCCACTAATGGATAGTATTTTAATATTAATATAAAATTTTAAAATCAGACCACAAAATAATGATAAGCGCTTTCATCTCTGCTAATTCAGAGACTTTATCAGATAAATACCATTACACAAAGACAATGCTTAAAAACATTTTAAAATGATACCCCCCAACTCACCCTATCACAACGGGTCTATATCACTTTGACAAAACGGCAGAAGATCGAACACCATATGTTCGAACTTCTAACCTCGAAGTGGAAAATCATCGAAGACTTAGAACAGCGATTTTTTTTTCCCAGGGAAAAAAATTGCTGTTCCAAGAAACACACACACAACACAAGCACACCAAAAAAACAGCAATCCACACACATACACTTAAAATCCTACATCTAACCCTACACTAAACTGTACATACACTATTATCTATCCACTTACCTTAACCCAAACCCTAACCCTAAGGTCCATCACTCTCGCACACTCACCTGACCCGCGTCCTAAACCTAACTCACCTATCCCACCCTAATTTTAAAGTCTGTCACTATCGCACACCCACCTCACCTTCGCCCTAACCCTAATTCACCTAACCCTCTCCCTAACCCTAATGTCCGCACAATCGCACACTTACCTGAACCCGACCTGTAACTTTCCACCACAGTGCTGAAACTAGCGAAGCCACAGAAACGGCCCACCAAATTCTTTCCCTGGGAAAGAATTCGCTGTTCCATGACTTCACGATAATCAGTTTTCAAACTTCACAGTTCGAACATATGGTGCTCGAACTGCTGAAGTTTCGACGAACTGATAGGAACCCATCACAACCAAGGTGGCTAATCCAAAATAATTTAACTAAAGGAACATTACTAAATGTTCAGAAACACAATACTTTACCTAAGGTCTATTAAACCAAATTAAATATATGGTCAAACAATATTAATAATTTAAATCTAAAAATTCCTAAAACACACTTATTTTTAGAAATACATATACACAAACTACTAATATATATATACACAAACTACTAATATAGATGAAACTTCTGCCCAAAAAGCTATTATACCAAAGGGATGCATGTGTGTGTACACACACACACACACACACACACACACACACACACACACACACACACACACACACACCATCTATCAAATGTTTTTAATTTTAAAAGACAAGAAATAGAGATTATTTAGACCAGGCCATTGTGCTGCATTTAAACGTAACTACCATAACCGTTCCTTTTTTTCTAAAAGAAGTGTCCACAGCCCCCCTCTTGCATCCAGGTCAAAGGCATCCAATATAATAAATTTAGAAGAATGGCTAGGTCTTTCCATACAATGCTTGGCCAAAGCATTCATTTCTTTTTTTTATTTTATGTCCCTAAGATGTTCGTACATCCTATTTTTGAATTTTCTTTTGGTTTTTGCCTATGTAAAAACAGGGGCAATCTGAGCATAATACACAATATATAACCCTCTCTGTATAACAAAAGCATTTTTTATTCAATTCAACCTCCATTTTGTTAATCTTAACACAATTTCCTTCTAACATATAGGGGCATTAAGCACAAGCTCCACATTTTCTCATCACCCCCTGTTGTTGACCTCTCTCACTAGATTCTAATATACCTTTCAAATTATTACCTTTCCAATACACTATATTTGGTTTTCCTCCCACATAGTCCTTTATATCTTTATCACTCGAAAGAATAGTCCAATTTTTAGCAATCTGACTACTATTTTTATTAAAATTTGTAATGAATGCACACTGAAAATGCTTAGTGCCCACCCCCAAACCTTCATTAGGGCATGCATTACTTTGTAATGTAGTATTAGCTATACTAACATCCATACTAATGGTAGACTGGGGTCCTGTTAGGAGGGGGAGAAAATGCATCATTTATGTTTATTGATAACCTCAACCATAAATTAATTTACTAATCCTATTGGGTAACCTCTTTTGGTGAAGATTCCCTTCAACACTTCACACTCATCTAGACAAACTTCAAACAGACTCACCATTCAGACTGCTCTAACAAATTGCCCTATATGGGTGTGCACTCTCAAAGTGCAGAAAACTGTTAGAATATGTCTCCTTTCTATGTATTTGAGATGAAAAGGCTTTATTAGTAGTATCCTTAATAAGCTTAACATCCAAATATGAGATTTCTTCCTTATTAAGAGAGTATATGAAGCATAGGAAGGAAGTGGTTTGATTAATATATTCCAAAAAGTCATCAATTACACCCTCAGGCCCATTCCAATAAAAAAAAATGTCATCCAAGAAATGAATATATCTCTGACGATATCTAAAAAATGGAGAACTATATAAATATTTTTTCTCCCATTGCAACATAACTATGTTTGTATACCGCCCCCCACAAGCTGATCCCATCACCACCCTTTCTACCTGCAAAAATATTTATTTTCAAACAAAATAAAGTAATTAGTTAATACTAATTCCATCAAGTGTTCATAGGTATTAATAAGGCTCTGTGATAACCCTTTCTCGAATAGGTATTCACAAAACCATTCAATACCTAGACGATGGGGTATCACCGTGTATAGATCTTTAACATCAGTTGTGATAAAAACACCTTGATCATTGTATCCCATTAAATTAATTCTATTGCGAAAGTCCCATGAATCCCTACAAAGTTTAGGTTCATTCATTACAAAATTCTTTAACCTAACATCAAGGAATTTAGCCAAAGGGTGCATTAGTGACCCTCTTGCATCTACTATAGGTCACATGGGTGGCTGTGAAAGACTCTTATGGATTTTAGGCAGTCCAAAAATTTTAAAGGGGTTCTTGGATTGGACACATTCAAGTAATTGTATTCATCGATAGAAATACTCCCTTCAATAAACAAATCTTCCAAATAAACTTTTACCTTCTTATAGACACCATTTAATTAATTTAATGAAGATTTAACATATGTCTTACCTATCAAAACTTCTGTCATTTTACTGTTGAAGTCGAGGGTATTCATGATCACAATACCATCCCCTTATCTGGTTTCAATAATTCAAATTTTTTTTTATTATTACAATGCACCCTCAACTTTTTAACTTCACCTTCTTTTAGATTATTGACCTTTTTAACACATTTTATATTACGATTACCAATTTCACACAATTTATCAAATAGCTGTAAAGAGGAATGCACTGGGGGTTAAAAGCCTATTGGTTCCAGGGGTCATTTCCGCCCCTGAAAATTCCCCCTCTGGTTCCCTCTCATATTGTTCAAACCCCCCCCAACCTCTGTCCGAATATATTGGCTCCTGTACATGGTTCTCCCTGAGGTTCCTTTCTCTCAAGCATTCGAATCATGTTTTTAATGAGTGTCTTTGTGTGATGGCATTTATCTTATGAAGTCTTTGAATTAGCAGAGACTTAAGTGCTTATCATTATTTTGTGATCTGATTTTAAAATTTCATATTAATACTAAAATTCTGTCCATTGGTGGATAAGTGTGTCTCGCCTGCTTTTCTTGCTGGACTACCTGGTTTTGCCTGTTTGTTGATTCACTTCTAGTAACAATGCTAATGTTGATAAACATTGGCAACAAAACATCAACAAGCTGTTGAGCATGCTCTGAGGATTAACCAATTTGTTTGCATGGGGAAGCCCTCCTGCACCCCCTGTATCCCCTGCTAATGATTTATTCTAACTCTGAGATTGTATACTCCTTAGTGGAATGGGCATACTCCCCTACCCCTAGGATTGTCAGTCATGTAGACCTGTTGACCTTTGATATGTTGACCAAAGCATGTCAACAAAACAAGACACTGACATTTGGGACATTCGATACAGGCTGAAACGCAGGCAGACTTCAAGTGCTTAAAACCTAAATTTAGAGAAATGTGCAAACCTCAAACAAATATTATAGTGGAAAGGCATTATTTTGAACAAGAGATCAAAAGCCTGGTGAAACTTTTGCAGCATATATAACTGACTTGAGAAACAAGTCAAAAACGTGCAGATCTGGTAATCTGAAAGACGTGTTGATGAAAGACAAGCTTGTGTGTAGTGTTAATGATGCAGTGAGTAAGAATTTGCTTCGAGACAGTGATTTAACTTTAAGCAAAAACACAGAGATTTGGCAGATATATGATCTTATAAAAAAGTACACGAATATGCTTATGAATGATAAGAACTTGCTTGCAGCTTCTTCCAGCTTGAATGTTGATAGTATGCAGAACACTAAGGATGACATTTGGACCCATCAGAATTGTAGTTTTTTTGGTGTCACCACCCACTTGATCGATTGTGACACACTTCAAAGAAAGTCAGCTGCTTTGTCAGATTACAGGGAAGGCATACATATAATCTCATAGCATCAACTCTTGAGAGCATTCCCATCAAATACAAGATAGATCAAAAGGTGTGTGCAACAATTACTGACAATGGCAGCAATTTTGTAAAGGCTTTCACTGTCTTCTCAGAATGTGAGAGATCTGAGACTACAAGCATTCTGTCCCAAGATGAAGATGACGGTGGAGAAGTGATTTACAACAGCGTGACAGCCGTGCTGAGTCAGTCAGGACAAACCAAGAACATCTTTTCACTGCCTCCCCATCTGAGATGTGCAGCACACATTGAATCTAGTTGCCGTACAAGATGCTGCATCTGCTTGTAATGCTGCACAGTATAAAAAGATCATGCAAAGCACCCTGGGCAAATGCTATGCTGCTTGGAACAAGGCTAGTCACAGCACACAAGCTGCTGAGGTGGCTCGAAATAAGTGTGATCTGGCATTGATTATTCCCAATGCAACACGATGGAATCCCACTTTCTCCGCAATGGCGAGAATTCACCTCATTACAACTCAGGGTGATGGCTTGCTGAATGAGGTATGTGAAAAGATTGGAATTGTCATCTTCAGGCCTGAAATTAAATTCAATTAAAATTAAATTGCAGAAATTACCTTTGTTGCTGAGTTTGTGCGAGCAATGCAGCCCTGGCAATGGCTCTGAACATCCTGCAGTCAGAGCTGAAAAGCTTCATGGGAATCCTGATCCCTACCATTACATGCCTGAAAAACAAGTTGTCTGAAGTCAGGCAGTCTGTGAAGCTTGTTGTGCTGCTAGTTGATGCTTTTCTTAAAGGCACTGAGAAAGGCACTGAGGTTCAATCATCTTCTGGAGCATGAAGAGCTAATTCTGGCTAGCATAGTGCATCCACAGTTCTGTTTGCTATGGATGGACACTGAAAAGCAGAAACTCAGAGGCAAGGCTCTGTTTCTTGATGCCATGCAGAAAATGGATGAACCTGCACATGGGTCATCTGAAGCTTCTGCATTAACTGCCAAAGACAGCTTCTTCAGCTTCAAAGAGTCAATGCCAGCCAATGTCAGCATATCTTCTCTGATGGACATGTATCTGGCTGACCTTTCCAGAGAAATATCTTCTCTCAACAATTACCCTATAGTCAAGAAGATATTTCTGAACACTAATACAGCTCTGCCATCTAGTGCATCTGTTGAATGTCTGTTCAGTCTTGGTAGACAAGTGCTGACTGCAAGAAGAAATAGACTCACTGACGAACACATTTTGAAAGTTGCTCCTTCTTCGAGCCAACAGAAATGTGTAGTCATTGTGAATAGTTATATAAAGTGATATTTTGGTTGACATTGTTATGTTAACAGTCTTGTTAGACTTGTATGACATTTTCTGTAAGCATTTTTGCGTCCTCAGCATTTGTTTTAGCAGATTAGCCTAATGTGCATTGTTGAAAATTTGATGAGTTGTAATTTGTTATGGGTCTTGTGTTGCTGGCTGTGCATGCTTTGGTTTAAGTATTACATTGTGACTCTCTGAATATAAAGACTACCCTGTGGGATTTTGTAAACTGTAAAATGCTATTCATCATTATTGTAACACTGTGTATGCACCTTTAATACACACATATTCATGTGCAGTAAGCATGTATTCCTTACACACAAGTACTATGTGAGTAAATCTGAATATGAGAATTGATAAATTATACTTATGTAAAAGTAACTCAACAGTAACTAGTTACTTTAGTTAGTATCTAGTAATAGTAATATATTACTTTTTTAAAAAAGTAATAAGTAATAGTAACATTACTTTCACTTAAAAGTAACTAGTAATAGTAACATTACTTTTATAAGTAACTACCACAACACTATATATATATATATATATATATATATATATATATATATATATATATATATAGAGAGAGAGAGAGAGAGGAATACATTCATTTGATTGAGTGCACATTGCTCGAGCATGCATAACACTGACTTTAAACCTTGAATTTCGAAATGCCGAACGGTCGGAATGTCGTAAACAACACAAAATTCAACATTTCCAACCTCTCAACCACCTAAGCAAGTGCTACCATGGGTCAAAAAGGGGGTGATATTTTGCGATTTGCAACTCTTGCGATCGCTGTTTTGGGATTTTTCCGCACTGCTTTCAACATGGTATACATCGGTAAGTTATCTGTCGGCTAAAGGAATGTATACCTATATAGGAATACATTCATTTGATCGAGCGCATATTGCTTGCTCATGCATAACACAGACTTTAAACATCGAATTTCGGAATGCCGAATGGTCGGAATGTCATAAACAACACCGAATTTGAAATTTCCGACTGCTCAACCACCTAAACAAGCACTACCATTGGTCAAAAAGGAGACTGGGATTTTGCTGCACTGCTTTCGACATGGTAAACATCAGTAAGCTATCCGTCAGCTAAATGAATGTATACCTATATATATATATATATATATATATATATATATATATATATATATATATATATATATATATATATATATATATATATATATATATATATATATTTTATATATATCCAGATATGTATATATGTCTATATATATATATATATATATTATATATATATATATATATATATATATATATATATATATATATATATATATATATATATATATATATATATATATATATATATATATATATAGATAGAAATTATTTAACTACCATCGCCCAGTCTCACTTAATCTCTAGACTGCTGTACGCAGCTCCCATACTCACAAATCTAACAAAAATCTGAGCTAGCAAAACTTCAGTCTTGTTATAACAAAATTGCCAGATATGCTACAAACCTACCAGCTAGAGCGCACCACTGTATAGCAATCAAGCAACTCAACTGGCTAGAGATCCCCCATCTCCTTCACTATATCCAGTTAACCATGGACCATAAAATACTCTATGAAGCTGAGAAAACACCTGCCCTACAAGTATTTCTTCAACCATATGCCACTAACAGAACACTACGGTCCACTAACAAACATCACATAAAAATCAATATAACCAAAAACCAAGCTGGAGATTCCCTCTTCTCAATTTACATAGGTAAAATCTGGAATGCAGTACTAGAAACCATTACAATGGTTACATCACTAGCCCAGTTTAAAACAATACAAATTAGCTACTTATTCAATAAATGGCTGTATCCTTGCTCTGCACCACACTAACCTCTCCCTCTGACTATGCTATTACTTTGTTTCACTTACTGACAAATCCATCCCCTCTGTCTATTCTGTTGAATGCCTCTCTGCAAACTAACAGTCCATAGTAGTATTACATTGTTGAGCTGATGGCATATTAAGACTTGACAATTCAATTTCTTAGTAAACTGTTTTCAGAATTTGTGCAATTGTCATATTGTTTTCTCTGTTTTCTTATACAGAAAGGTTTAATGATACAGTGTCTCTCTATTTATTGTTAATCTTCTGATTCTATCGATTCAGTTAAGAATTACTGTGTATTAGCTCAACTGTGATATTGTTTTACTAGTCTGTATGTATAACTGCTAGTCCAAACTGTGTGTGTGTGTGTGTGTGTGTGTGTGTGTGTGTGTGTGTGTGTGTGTGTGTGTGTGTGTGTGTGTGTGTGTGTGTGTGCATTTTTCATCTGTGGTCTGGATCAATAAATACTTAAATACAACAGTAGTTAAAAAAATTACCAAACACTTTTTAGAAGTGCTTTGTCAAGGTTCTGCTTTGGAAACAGCAGTCTTGATTGTGTGCATGTGTGTGGTGGGAGGCATACAGATTGCAGTCTCTCATTTTTGCAAGAAAATGTAATAAAACATGTAGCAGAGGTTGTGCTTAACTCTACGTTTTTGAGTTAAAACATTACAGGTTTAAAAGTGACAATGTAGACATCATAGCCTGGCAGTTTGTTGCAATGCAAGCTCTTCATACTTTTTGTATAGTGGGGAAGCACTAGGACTAGGATACATCTTTGCTGTATCTGGATTTCTGCTGAACGACTTTCTGTGAAAATTTGTATTTTCTGTAACCTACACTGTTAAGTGTCTTTGTTATGACCTTGCAGGAAGCATCCTGTTGAAATGCTTTTGTTCCATGTTTTAAGCTATGAGACTATTTTAAGAGTTTTGCATTTGGGGAGTAGGTAGAATAATGGCAAAAATCCAAAAAAAAAAATCTTGTTACAGACATAACCTGGAAAAATGTAACAGGTGCATTAATGCTGTAGGCATACATCAAAAAAAGCAGTAATGCCATATCCCAATAAACTGAAAGTTCAAAATAAGAATGAAGAGACTGAAGAAAGAATGAGAATGAAGAATTGAGCTGTCATTGCAAATGTAATTTTAAGGAAGTAGTTTAGATTACATGTGGTAGAATCTGAAAACCAGGTGCAGAGATTGTGCATATTTACTGATACTGGTGGACTGTAAAAGTTTGAATAGACTTTTATGATGGAAATGTTCTGAACTGGGCAGTTTTGTAATTATTGGTGCATGCAATTTGTTTCATTGTTTACTGGAAAAATGTTCAAAACAATAAATTCAAAACACCCTCTAACAACCGTACTGTATTATACAAGAAATATAATTTAGTACAATCAGGAAGGTGTTTATTGATTATCTGATCAGCTCAGGTACCCACTCCCCGTTCTTGGTTGGATGTGTTCGACTAGGAACCAGTTAAATCAACTGTCTACAAGCACAAACTTTTTTTGTTACAGAATATTTTCACTGATTGAGTCTGGATGGTGCTGAAAGTGATAAAGCCAGATTGAAGCAATCACTTCTCTTAGATTTTCTTTTTTTTTTTTTGGGGGGGGGTCCTTATTGTCTACACCTAGGGAGCTAAGTCCGCCGTATAGGATTTCTGCTGCACAGTTCTCCCGGCTGAATTACATCTTTCAACTGTCCAGATTTTCGCAGAATGAATAGATTTATGCTTCTTATTTTTGGTTTGTTCCTTATAAAAGTTTTGGCTTTCTGGCAAACTATTTAGGAATGAAGTCACTTAATGACAGACATTGAGTTTCAGACTTCATACCCTTCAGAAAAATGCATGCTAAAGCAAGACCTGTTATTCTATCAACTGTCTAAGTTTATGCAAGAGCAATTTTCAGTACTGTTTGCTCCACCAATATATTTCGCCTTGTCCAGATTTCCTGAGTTAAGAGGTTGAGAGGTATGCGCAAATAAATTACTTTATAGAATTAGGTATATCCAAACCTCTCAACTGTCCCTGATTTTGGCTCAAAATGTTGCTCTGTTCCTAATAATACCTCCCCAAAATGACAATTTTGGAAGAAATGTGGAGGGTTTACAATTAATAAATAACTGCAATGATCAGAGTTACAGACTACCTTTACTTCAGAAATGCATATAGATTCTTTTATTTTGTCAGCTGCTCAACTTAACAGTATTAATATGAAAAAGTGTCCCTTCTTTGACAGGTTCCCAGCTGTATTGCGTGGCTATTTTATATGTTTGCATCATATTTTTGGTTCGTATTTCATAAAATTATGGTTTTCTGGTAAATTAGTGGCAAATCATTAAAGATGGAAGTTAGAAAATAATGACAGATATTTGAGTTTCAGATTTCAGAAAATTCCTACTAATGCAAGACAAACCATTCTATAATCTTTCTAAGTTTATAAGAGCAATATTTAAAAATTGTCCTTATTTTTGGGCCTTTTCCCACTTCTATTTCTGGATTTTTTCTGGATTTCTTGTTCTGAGGTTGATAGGTATGACAAATATGTCAGGGCCATCACCATCAGCCAGAGTCATTTCAAATTGCGACATATTTGTTGTACCGCACTCCCCCATGTAGTGACTCTGGATGTGTCCAAGCAAGGCAAGGAGCAGTTATGCAGTGTAAGTGTGCAAAGTATCCCCCCATCCAAGGTAGCCATGAGTACTACAGTGGCTTTTCATCTATCCTTGATTTTGCAGAGTGTTCTGGTCTACTGTCATATTTTTATACTGTTGATTTATGCGTCTTATTATTCAGAAAATGCATGTTGTTGCAGTGCCTGTTGTTCTGTGTTTAATTCGCAATGCTTTAATGACCATCAGGTAAGCTTGTCTGAGATTGTAATATGCAAGTAAGCTTTAATAAGCATACTGTTAAAGAATTATCAACATTGAAAGCCTTTTTGTTGTTGCCATGCAGACAATATTTATATAACTGGATAACGTATACACCTTAGGTATTGAAATGCATATGACATAATTTGTAATAAAGGACAGGATTAGAGTATTTTCAGAAGCTCATTATATATGGTGTAGACTTGCAATCATATTTGCAGGCTTTACCCGTAAACTAAACAGAATGCCAATCTATCATGTGTGATCCATAACCTGTGCAGTAATCCTTTAAGCAATTTATCTTGAGTATCTGTCATTTGCAGTTCATTTTTTACTTTGACCATGTTTTCCCCATGAAACAAGTAGATAGTTGTTGTCAGGCAGCAGGTCTTTTTTGGATAAGAAACACTTTTACAAGTGGGGTAATCGGTATCACAGAGATTGCTACTTTCAGCATGTCACTTGGTACTTTTATAAAGTTGAATTAAAATTATAATTAGAACTGCTGCTTGTTTTTTTATACTTAATTTAGAGTGGCATTCCAGTAATGCATTTAAAAAGTAATTTATTTTTTCATCCCTCACAACCTTTTTGTTTCCATCCAGATATTAAGTAAGCTATCATGTAGCCAATGCATTGAAATATTTGTTTTTCTTCTCCACTTAATTTTGGCTTGATTGGACTCTCATAATGACAGTTTGGCACCCAGGGCAGCGTATTTAATTAAAGTCCCAGTTTTTGTGATTTTGAGCATAGCTCCACCCCTTTCTAGTTCATAGGCTCATAGGTTCATAGGTAGGTACTAGAATATTAGCCCAAGGGCCTATATAAGCCTAGCCAAAAAGGGACCCTGGCTTTCACCACCCAAGAAAATTATTTTCCTGTGCCCCTGTCGAGCAGAGCCACAGAGGTGATCCCCGGGGTGAATTTCCTATTTCCCATCCAGTCATCAAGAGTTTTCTTGAAGAGTGCTAACGAGGAGCTTTGTTTGACATAGATAGGTAGTTTGCTCCAGAGTATGGGAAGTCTCTGGGACAGGAATCTATCCCTCCAGCATGTTCTGTTTATTATGGTGACAAGGTTTAGGTCCCTAGATCATGTAGCTCATAGAGATTGGGATTTCTTTTAAGTGGAGCATGTCCAACAGCTGTGGGTTTGACATAGCTTTTTATGTTAGGCAGAGATCACATCTGAGTAGGCGATATGCGAAGGAGTAAAGTTGGAGTTTTTTGAGACAGTCTGAGTAGGGCATCTGTTTGAGGCTGGTAATCCTCTTTGTGAGGTATTTCTGTGGCCTTTCCCGTTGTTGTAGATGTCTTGTGAGGTACATACCAAAAGGGACATTGTACTCTATAATGGGTCTAATGAGTGACGAGTAGAGGGGAACAATGACCTCTTTTTTCCTGGATGAGAAACCTTTTGTAATGAGGTGTGCCACTTAGAAGGATTTCCTGACTACTGTGGTGATGTGATTATCAAAGGAGAGACTACTGTCCACCTGTGTCCCAAGGTCTCTTATCACACTTTCAATGTTAAGTAGACTACCACCTATGTGGTAGCTCATGGGTACAGAGTTTTTACCAAAGGGGATGACAATGCACTTTTTGGCATTGAGTTGAGGCCATGGTTTTGACACCAGGCATCTATCTCAGTGAGGCCCTTTTTGTAGGATGTCCACATCATTAGGAGTTTTGATTATGACTCCTAGATTGCAGTCATCTGCGAACGTCATTAGCCAAAGACCTTCTATGTTAGCCTGTACTTCAGAAAAGTACATACCAAACAGAAGAGTACCCAGAACTGAACCCTGTGGTACTCCACTTGTCACTGGTCTGAAGTCGGACTTGGAGTCTGCTACATTCACAGTGTGGGTTTTGTCAGTGAGCCAGTTGGCAACCCATCTTGTGACATAGGGATTTATACCTAGTTTAGTGAGTTTATCTATAATTCCAGAGTAGGGGATGGTGTCAAAAGCCTTGGCGAGATCTAGATAGGCTATGTGAACCACCTTACCCTCATCTATGGCTTTGGAGACTGCTTCAAAGAAGTCTGTCAGGTTTAGGAGACATGATCTGCCTTTTACAAACCCGAACTGGGTGGGGTCCAGAGTTTGGAGATTACCAATGTCTTTGTTTATAAGTTCCATGATGATACATTCCATGGCCTTGCAGACCAGGCTCATTAGGTTAATGGGGCTTTAGTTCCCAGGGTCCGTCATGGCTCCCCCTTTGTGGAGTGGGATAACCATCACTGTGTGCCATTCAGTGGGCACAAAGCCTGGGTTGAGGCTATAAATGAACATGGTGCTTAGGTGGGGTGCCAGTTCATTCTGTAGTTAGTGTAGAATGCAGCCTCGGATGTTGTCAGGTCCCATGGATGCTGTGTTCTTGGCTTTGGAGAGTGTGTTTTTTACCTGAGCAGCTGTGATTACAGGAACTTTGCATTCTTCTGGTATAGAGATGGGCCCTTTAGGGGATGAGAAGGGGGTAAAGTTAGCACTGAACCTATCTGCCAGGATGCTGGCAATATCAGTTGGTTCAGTATATTTAGTGCCATTGTGCTGTAACCCAGAGCAGATCTGAGTGCAGCCGTTGAGATTCTTGATATAGCTATAGAATGCATTGTGGTTGTCTTTGGAATCAGTGGTGATTTTGATTTCTTAAATAGCTTTGGAGGATTTTATGAGGGATCTCATCTTCTTACTGAGGCCGACCAGGGAGTTCCTCCAATCATGGGATTTTACTCTTTTTTGCAACAGTTTCTTTCTTCTGTTGTAGAGTTTGTTTATGGCAGGGGACCACTAGATTGGCTTCCTATTTTTGGAGGATATCATCTTGGTTCTGTTAGGGATAGCACGATTCATGCACTTGTGTAAGTGCTTATATGTAGGATTCAGCAGTTGTACCTCTATTGTCCGTCTTCATGGGTGTCATGAAGTTTGCCACTTCTGTCTTAAGAAGCGTGAAGTTGGCTTTGGAGAAATTTTTTACAGTGGTTTCCCTAATAGGGGGTGGGGGAGGGATGTCTAGGGTGATTAGCTTGTGGTGGGATCTGACCAACGAGGAATTGACCTCTGATGTGGAACACCGGTCACCCATGTTGGTAATGACCTGGTCTAGGATAAGTTGATCCAAGGCATTGGAATTTATGAATTCCAGAAAACTTTGAGCAAAAGAGTTGGTACGTGAGTAGTTTTCCCAGTTAATGGTGGGGTAGTTGAAATCACCCATTATTAGGATGTTGGGTTGTACCCTAATATTTTCCAGTGTATCAAGAAATGAGGAGTGGGAATCCTGGGGCATGGTGGGGGATCTGTAGCAAGTTACAATTTGGATTGCTGTCTTGCCCAGAGTTAGTTGCACTTGGATAATCTCTGATGCATTATGCTGATCAACTAGCCTGGAGGTGTGGATATCCTTAATGAATATGGACACGACTCCACCTTTAGTGTTTCGGTCCAGGTTAGGTGGCTGAAAGGTGTAGTATGAATTATAGTCTGGTAATGCAGGGGTGCTTTCTGGATCCTTGAACCAAGTCTCTGTCACTGCACAGATGTCGATATTCTCCATTTTAAGGAGTGCCTCAAGTGAATGCATTTTGAGATTTAGACTTTTAGCACTGAGTAGCATTACCCTCAGATTTTGCTTGCTTGTACTTGTTACAGTGGTGAATTTGTCATTTGAACCTTGCCTAAAAAAAGGCACTATAGGGGTGGCAAGAGCTTAGCCAGTATCCGGAATCCCAAGGGTGACAGGTGCAGGCCATCTCTAGCAAACCAGTGTGGTCTGTCAATCATGTCATCCCAGGCAGACAGATACTGGATTCCCTTAGAATGACACCAGAAGCTTAGCCAATTGTTGAAGTCAATCATTTTGTCCTTGTAATGTGGTATCATTCTGGGTGATGCAGGATGCTACTCAGGGCTAAGGTCATACCTGCCTGGGCTACAAGATTGGAGAGCTCCTCCATGTCTCTTTTCATGTAGTCCAGGGAGGTACATCGCAGGTCATTCACACCAATATGGACAATGACAGAGTCATATTTGTACTTGTTGTGGAGTGACTTAAGTGCGTGTGTTATGTGGTGGATCCTGGCACCCGACAGGCAGCTGACAGTAACTTTCTCCTTGTTTAGCCTGGTGAGTGGAACATCAGAGTGCCTGATTATACAGTCACCTATGACTAGAGTGTTGCCTTATGGGCTGTGGTTGAGTGGTACTCTGCATTTATGGGCTATGTGTCATTTGGTTTGGGTTGGGGGGTGGAGGTTGCTTAGGTTTCTGCTTTGGAGGTCTCTGTTGCTTGAGCAAATTTTTATTAAGAGCCTCCACAAATGTGGGTGCGTATTTTGTGTTGCTATGTGTGTGTTTTTGTGGTGTAGGTTTTGAGGGACTATGTGATGAGTGTGGTGTGGTGCAAGTGTTTACCTTCTCCTCTTGACTGTCTAGTCCAGTCTTGGGTGAAGAGAGCTTTGCTTCCAGTTTGGCTATATAAGTGCATCTCTCACAGGTTGTAGTGCTGGGAGGTAGGAGGAGAGGGTTGTCTGTATACATGAGGCAATTGTTGCATTGCCCCAAGATGCCCAGATTCATCAGGTAGACAGGAGAAAACACCGGAAGCTGACCCTTAGACATGCCTGGATAGGTACTTATTTATTAAGTACTAAAAACTGTTTTCCTCTTGACAAGTGAAGAAAGTTGAGTGCTGTAGTAATTTGTAGCTTATTAAGTGCTTATGAGTTCTGAACAAGTGCTGAGCTCAAAGAAACAGATTTTAGTGCTAAAACTAAAAAAAACTGGCTAGTTCTAAGGGAAAATCTGAAGAGCAGACTTTATGGCACCGGGAATAGTTTAACCCTAGCTAAGCGGCAATGCATAAAGTGCATTTATTTTTTAATATAACACTACCAAATGAGCAAACTGATTTAAACAAATCAACCAGTTAACCATTAAAAAGCTAAAAAACTGAGCCTCGTTCCAGCAGTCTTCTATCAGACAAGTTCTAACTGCACACTCCTGCCACTAGGGTGTAGGGGAACCTTCTCCATAAAAGATGGTCTGGATTAGTGCTCAAGTTATATAAACAAAGCTAGATTCAGCAGGTCTGAATTTAGTCTATGCAACAGCAAACAAGGCAAACCAATTTCAGAAAGAAACAGTTCAAATAAGCAGGCACAATAAGTCTTTAACCAGAAACTCCCAGTTCAGAAGGGCAGAATCTACCCTCTTCTCCCACAAGAGTGGAGACCACACCTTTTTATTGTAAAATAACTGGCCTGAAGCCCAAGTGATTAAACCAGAACTAATACACTTTTAGAATAACAGATACTAAGCCTTCAATCAGCAATTCCAAACTTAGAAGGATGTAAGCTACCTGTCCTGCCACAACAGTGCAGACCACAAACCTTCTTAATGTAAAACAACTGGTCAGAAGCCCAAGTGCTTCAACCAAAGGCTTAGTATAGCAGTTACAATTTAATCAGGCTACTAACAAGTAGTAATAAATGCAGCAGAATAAATGCAATAAAGTAGGAAGAAACACAAATACAGTAAAAGTAGATGAATAAAGGGCATTTTTATGTAACAATAGAAAACTAGTAAACTGATTTAAACAAATTACCCTATTAACCAGTAAAAAAGCTCAAAACTGAGCCCTGTTCCAGCAGTCTTCAATCAGACAAGTTCTAACTGCACACTCCTGCCACTAGGGTGCAGGGGAACTTCTCCAAAAAAGAAGGCCTGGATTAGTGCTCATGTTATACAAACAAAGCTAGATTCAGCATGCCTGAATCTAGTCTATGCTACAGCAAACAAGGTGTACCAATTTCAGAAAGAAACAGTTCAAATAAGCAGGCACAATAATCCTTTAACCAGAAATTCCCAGCTCAGAAGGGCAGAATCTAGCCTCTCCTCCCACAACAGTGCAGACCACAAACCTTCTAAATGAAAAAAATAACTGGCCTGAAGCCCAAGTGCTTAAACCAGAACTAATACACATTTAAAATAACACACCTCTTCCCATTGGCCCCGCCCATTCAGCTGTGTCCTGCAGCCCCCCCTTTGATTTGAAGTTACCAGCTGCCACTGCAATACAGCAATGACTCTACATTAATCTGCACAGCCCTCACCCCATGACCTACAAACAAAAATGCAAAAATCTTTCCAGGACATAGAAAACTACCTCACTAGCCATCAACTCATTGTTAACCCCAACAAAACCAAGTTAATTGTCTTCAATTACAATAAACCCAAAACATGTCTGACTCTACTTTCTATCCTTTCCACGAACTGAACCAAAATAGATCCCACCAGCCAAGCCAGACTTCTAGGTGTCACAATCAATGATAACCTAAGGTTTGACACCCACATCTCCCTCACCATCAAAAACGTCCACTCCAAGCTTGGCACTCTTTACAGAATTAAACCTTACCTTACAGACAATGCCAGACTAGCCAATGCCCACACACATATACTCTCCACCCTCCTCTATGGCTCCCTAGTATTTACAAACATTTGTAAATCTGACCGAAATAATCTGGAATCATGCTACAACAAAATTGGCAAGTTTGCCACAGGCTGCCCTTACAGAACCCATCACTGCACTGTACTCTCCCAACTTAAATGGTTAGAACTACCAAACCTTCTAACATTTAACCAACTGTCCACAGCCCACAAAATAATTCACAAACCTGACAACTGCCCAGCACTCACCAATCTAGTCCAACCCAACAGCAATCCTAGAGCTCTAAGATGCTCAAATAAACTATTGTTAAAGATTATCCAAGCCCACAACACATAGGGCACTACCCTATCTTCCCATAAAATTCCCAAACGGTGAAACACTCTTCCTCAACCTATTGCTAAAAACCCCAGCAATCATGAGTTTAAAAACCTCCTTAAGGAACACCTAGCAAAACACTGGCTGTGCACCTGCCATACTCCTGGTTAAGCTACCTACTACTCCCTTACATTACCCTAAACCAGCTCATTCTCACAGCTACAACTATTGACTGTGAAGGCCATCTTGATTCTGCACTCAGTTTCAGTTAACAATGTACACATGTACTGCTTTGTCTTTAACTGTTATGTAGACTGCATCCCCTCTATCTTGCAATTACTATATCAAACTGTTCTCACTATTAATTCATGTGGCTAGTTTTTATCACTAACTGTGCCATTGTTTGTTAAATTTGTTAATTTATTTGTTAATTATTTGCTAATTATTGTTATATAACTAATATTTTACTGACTTGCTTTGTACATTGTTGATTAATACATGTTCATTTACCCTATCCGTACTGCCCTTTAGTTTACACAAGAGTTCTACCCATTTTTCTGTTGCTGACAAACTAAATACTTGAGCCCCATGACACACATATAGTGACATATGTGGATAATGTGGCAGTGTACTCTGTGGACTGAGAGTCCCATCTTCACTGATTATGTATACTCCTAACAGCTATCACAAAACAGGGTCGTAACTGTTAGGATTTGCAAGAGTAGATTCTATATGGAAGAAACAAATTACGTGGATGATTAGGAAAGCAATAATATGACCCCAGGGTAAAATCATAGAATCCATAAACATGACCAAATGCAAATAAAAAGAAGCAGGTCAGATACTTTCTAGGGATAGCACGCTACTACTGAAACTGTGTTAAACACTTTGCCACCATAGCTTGTCCCTTGATGGATTAGGCAAAGGTTCAATGGTCAGTAGAAGCTGATGAAGCTTTTAATGAATTGAGATTCCTATTATGCTCTGAACTTATTCTGCTTAGACCAAAGCTTCAGATGTATTTTACAGTAAATACTGACACATCAGAAGTCGGTTTGGGGGCTTTCTTATCACAGAAGGTCAGGGGGCACACTTGAAATATTTTTAGTACATTTAGCTCCCTTTCATAAACCTCTTGAATCAGTAGTTACTCTTGAAAATCTAACTGCTTGATTGCTAATTATATTTTCTAATACTCCTTAAATGTTCTTTCACTGTGCATTTAAACTCCTCTTTGTTTTGTTATGTAAGTAAGGAACAAGAACATTTCAGTGCATATATTACACCTTTTGTTTGGTATGTACAGGTGCCTGATGCATTTAAGGGATAATTAGAAACAAAACAAAGACAATCCAATAACTGCACATTTTGCTAAAAAACACATTATTCGTGTTAATGTTCTACAAACAACTGGTTTGAAACAGGTGTTTGCTGGGAAAAAATGTGGTAGAACTTTGAAATTGCTACTAAAATATAAACAGCTGTTCAGTGGTGTCAATTTTTAATTAACGTTTTAAGGAGTGGCTTATCAGAATCAAGATAATAAGTAACTGACATATTCCAGAAATTCTTAACTGTCAGGTGTCTAATGAAGGTAAATTAAGTAGTAAAAGCAAAATAAATACCGGGTGCATAACTAGAAGATGTAATTCAGAGATAGAAAGTTGGCAATACTTCTTTCTGGGCCACTGTTAAGACCCCTGCGCCACCTTAGTAATGTGTGCTAACCCTAACACTAATGTACATATTAACTTAAAAAAGCCCTTCCATAACACTACCCCTACACAATACAGCTCAGACACTTGCCAAACACACACACACACACACACACACACACACACACACACACACTAAATCTATCCCTTAACCTAACCCTTACCTTAACTCTAAACACACACAGTTGCACATACACAAAAGCTATCCACTTACCTAACCCATATCCTAACCATAAAACACTCACGCACTAGACATTTGAGCAAATGTTCTGCTACTCATTCTGCACTGTTCAGTTGTGCCACACAGATGAGTGTCAACCAAGTGCACTGCACCCACTGGGTGCAGGGCAAATGTTTTTTGGTCACTTGGTGTAGGGCAAATTTTTTTTTGGTCACTGTCATAAACTAAATTTTGCCAACTCCCATTCAGTTGACCACTAAATCGCAATGGAAACACTACTTGTTCCCCCACAAGGATCATGGTAGAGCCCATTTTGGAGATTTCATGATTCACCAGAAAGGTTTGATCTTGTGTGAGTCACAGATGTACAATCTGACATATGGCATGCACTTATCAAAATATGGCATGTGGTTAAAAACCAAAACACTGAAACAACAATTGAAAGTAAAATTAAAACAAACTGTTTCCTTTTATAATCAGTTAACCAAAACCTCACCATTAAATTCAGCTCTACTTTGTCTGAATAGAGGCACTATTATGGAAAGAGATGTTCTAAGGGTTGGTTTAGGTCTGGGGATGCAGCAAGGTTAGGACCATGATTAGTACACATAATTAGTTCCTTGATATAGTCATCAACCTGTGTTTCACAATAAAAGTAGATTTGCCATCTAAGTAGCACTAGTTACTCTGTATAAATAGACAGTAATTGTAAAAAGGATTAGCGAATGATCTGAGAAAAATATGGGTTCTGAACTGTATTTAAGGATATAGCTTTAGAGGTTCCTAAAGAAAAAAGAAAAGGTAAATACATAACCATTTTCTATATGAAGATAAAAAAATGTAAAAACTTTCACTGCAGGATGCAGAACACATTAAGGACTGAAGGGATTGTGAGTTTTAATTAAATCTGATTATAACAGTGCATCTCTATTATTATTGAAAAAGAGCAATTTAGTTCTGTCTATGAGAGAACCTAAAGTGAGATTCCAGTCCCCCCATGGGACCCCTAAATTGAAATGTTATTCATTAACTTCAGACAAAAACTGAAAATGGTAGAGAAAGAGACCCTTTGTGGAAATGGTACATATACTGAAGCAGGACTGATCATTTCCTCTATAGCAAATCTTCCATGAAAATCGATCTTAACCTGTAATATATTAAATGGAAAACCTTTATTAAACAGAATGGCCACTCTGAATGTGCACAAGACTTTCTTGTTTAAAACCTATTCTGTTTTCACATTGTGAAATAAATTCCAAGAGAGTGTCTCTTCAGCTGGCATGCATAAGTCATGTAAACTATAAATAGAAACACCTAGCTTAGTTATTTTGCATAAAATGTAATATCTCTTTACCTGACTCCCTTTTTGGTTTGAAAGTACATAGTAAAAAAACAGCAACAGAGCATGATGGTCTTTTTGAATGTTAAGCAAGTACTTCTGCAGGATTCTAGCAGTTATATCTCATGATATCTCTTCATAGCAATGCAAAGACTAAACAAATGAGAGATATCCCTGTTATTATCTTGTGGCCTCCTAAAGTGATTAGATGATAGTTTAAAATTCTAAATATAATGCTCATCCATAACATTATTTTCAGCACATGGTTTAAAAGAATTGTAAGTAGGTCATGCAGTAATTTTGTTGCACCACACAATTAGACTACCAAATAAAAATGTCATCACAATAAAACCCATTTTTATTATTTCTGTGCAACTCTGCTAGGAACCAAACTCATATTTGCATGATGAGAGTGGTGTAAAATAAACAGTTATTCATCATTGTTGGAAGAAAAGACAAACAAGTTGGTATAAATAGTAGTATATCTAAAATCCTTAACATAGAAAATAAATACATAGTGAAACTAAAAAAAATATTTATCTTGTCAAATCCTGTTTACTATTATTACAAGCAAAAGATACCACTGCTAAAAAACTAGATTTATCAAGTGATAATCTCATACAAATTGTGTCACTGTGCATTATTTCTTATATGTATTCACAGAAAAACATTGATTTTATATATTGTTTCCCCCATACTATAATGATGTATTATTATGGGGATGTTATCAATTTCAATTTATAAGAATCATCAATTACTATTCTTCACTGCAGTTCCAGATGGTCAAACATCACATTTGGGACAAGACACATACTTTGATAATAAATAAGATTATTATTGATGGTGATGTATGGGTAATCTACAAATATTGTTAGCATTTGTTATGATGAGCATCCCAGCTACTAACTAGTGCCCCAGTAAAAGTATGCCATATAGGGCAATAAAGTTATTTTATAGTAATTGAGATGATGTGAGGTAGTGCCAGCTGTGCCAGAGGAAGTAGTGCAGTGCATGTGTAACATATGCCAGTATAGCTAGCTGGAGTTTTGAAAATAATTATATGTCATTTGAGTATCAAACTGATTTGTATAGATGTTTGTGCTAAAATGTTTTTGTAAAGTTGCTTGTGTTAAAAATGAATCAACAGTGGGTCCTGCTGGACAGAAAAAAAATATACATGCATGTCAGACTGTATTGTTCTGATGAAATGTATATATTTTAACAGAGGATACTGGAAGGGAAGGGATTAAGCTCAGCCCAGCAAACCTTAAGAGAAATAGCCTGAAATTAAATGACTTGTTTTTAAGCCATAAATATTTTATCATACAGGTCTGAATGCATCCAGAGTTTCAATGTCTGTGAAAATCCTGAGCTGGGATCCTGCTCTGTTGTCCTTAGTGGTAAACTAATTGCTACCCTGGGTTGCCAGAGAATGGCTTGTTAGTTTCTGTGGGAAGGGTAGAAGTGATGGAATTGTTTTACAGTTTCCAGATGCAGTAATAAACCTTAGCTAAAGTTCTAGTGTGCATTGTGACACATCAGTGCTAGATCCTGGCTCAATATCTAGTGAGAGGGTAGTGTGGGAACCAAAGTATCAGATGACCAGATGTGATGTCATTCTATAGCCAGCACTGAAATTGTATTTGAATACTAGTGAGAAATGTGAGGTATACAGTGTTTTTGGACGTGACAAGACACTCATCTACATTCATCTTACCTTTCTTTAGTAAGTAACTAGGGAACAGTAATTTTTTAGTCAGTTAGAAAAATATAGTGAGATTAGCTAAATGTAGTTTTTTCCGTATCTGTCTCAGTCTTTCCATCTGATATGAATAACAATGATGTGGAGTCATTTTTTGTGTCAGTAGCTACTTTAAGTTCATATTCAGCTTTGAGTTTCCTAAAGCATCATTTAAGCTCTTTACCAGTTTGCTTAAGTGTGTCCTAAAGGTAGATAGAATAAGACCTCTTATAAGCATTACATGATTTCTATCTCTTGGTATATAGTTCATTTATAAATGTATTCCAGCATAGGGGTTTGTTTTTTAAAATTCTCATTATATTTGGTGCAGATAGGGACTGCCTTATTAATGCAACTATTAAGTGGGAGTAGAAGTCAGAGACATACTCTGCAGCTTTAGCTGTAGGGCCCATCACAGAGGAATGGATTTAGGTCATCAAGTCATTAAAGAAGGTCTGCTTCTGACAAGTCTGTAAACAAAGAGGTGTTTTTTAAGGAGGTACCACCAGTTTTAACAGAAAAGCTCAATGAGTTATGGTGTGATTTAACAAGGCAGGATGATGCATATGGATGTGTGCTTGAAGTGGTCATATTTATGAGGACAAGATTGAGGGTATTTGGGCCCATAGTAGGATGGTTAATTATTTGTACAGGGGAGTTAGCATCTATACTGTTAACAAACCTAATAAGAAAGAGAGCACCTTAGACTAGATACTCATAAATAAACTGAAACAAACTTACAAGGTAGGAACCCTGCCATATGATGTAAGTGATCATTCTTTGACCTACATCTTAAGAGAAAAGAAGGATTTTCCAAACCTCCCCACCTTTAGGACAACACGCTCTACCAAACACTTTAACTCAGAATTATTTCAAACTGAGCTTAAAGCATGTAACTGGAACCCTTTAAAAACCCTTCCACTTGAAGAGGCTGTAAAGTATTTTAACTCTACATTCTTATCTATCCTGGATATGCATGCTCCTAAACGTTCCATCAGAATGAAGTCTAACCCAGCCCCATGGTTTTCTAATGAAACTAGAAATCAAATTATGCTTAGGAACAAAGTCTGGGCTAAATGGAGATCTAACAGAAATATTTCTGATCATCTACATTTTAGGCAGCTCAGAAATAGTACAAAAAGGCAATACTTACAGATAAAAAAACTACTACTGTAAACTCCAACAAACTCATCAAAATAATCCTCAAAAGTTCTGGTCTTGCATTAATAAGCTCCTTTCCCCAGGTAACTCCCGAACACCCACCCCACTTGATGCAGATCCAAATACTCCCCATCAAACTGCCAATACCTTTAACTCTGTCTTCACTGAGACTATACAATCTTTAGCTAGTCAACTTATCTCAGAAAACTCCAGCCTTCCCATCAACTAACCACACTCTTTATCTAAATTCAAGCTACAACCCTACTTCTTACAACTACTTCTCTCATGTATAAATTTATTCAAAAACTCAAGCCATGTACTCCATCTGCTGACCAACTTCCTTCCCAATATCTCCAAAAAGCAGCCAAAGTAATTGCCTACCCTATATCTATCATTATAAACAGGACAATCCAAGAAGGAACCATCCCATATATTTGGAAAATCTCCCACATTATCCCCTTACATAAAGGTGGGAACTCTAATGATTACTCTAACTATCGGCCAATTGCTCTCTTATCACCCTTAGCAAAAATTATGGAAAAATGCATTCACCAACAACTTGCACATCATCTCTCTCAACATAACTTAATAGCAAACTGTCAACATGGCTTTAGGCCATCACATAGTACCACTACTGCCCTTCCATCCTTTACAGATACCATCAATAGAAACCGTAACAAAAACATCCTCTCATCTGCACTCTTTATTGACCTCTCTAAAGCTTTTGACATGGTAAACCATACCCTCTTAATCAATATTCTTGAATCTCTTTCCTTTGACTCTCTGGCCATTAAATGGTTTAGATCATACCTCAGCAACAGGCAACAGGCAGTCCTCTGGGAAAATCAAATTTCAAACTTTTTACCTGTCACCATCGGGGTCCCTCAGGGCTCCATTCTTGGACCACTTCTTTTCTCATTATTTATTAATGATCTCCATGTAGCAATTCCTCAAGCCACCTATATTCAATATGCAGATGATTCCACACTAATATGCTCAGCAACCTCTCCATCTGAACTATATTCTCTTACTCAAAATGTTTTCAACACTGTAGAAACATGGTTTACCAAACTTTTCCTCCTTCTTAATGCCAAAAAAAACAAAACTCCTTCTTTTTACACCCACTACTAGGTCCTCCCCCTTAGATTCCTCAATCTCTTCAAATAATGGCACTGTTATTTTCCCAGACTCTACCACTAAACTTTTAGGAATAACCATTGACATTAACCTCTCGTTTGATTAACATATAAATAACACCATTAAAATAGTCAACAGAAAAATAGGCTCCTTATATAGAATAAAACCTTTTTTAACCCCAGCAGCCAGAGCCAAGATCGCTCACTCCCATCTAATCTCAACCCTTCTGTATGCTTCACCTATTTTTACCAACCTTAAGAAAACTAACCTTACCAAATTAGCAACTTCCTATAATAACATTGCCAGATTCGCTACTGGCAATCCCTTCAGAACCCACCACTGTTCTAATCTTAGACAACTAGACTGGCTGGAATTCCAAAACCATCTGATAATCCCCCAACTCACAATTGCCCACAAGATATTTTACCAACCCAATAACACCCCTATACTCTCAAAGCTCTTAATCCCATATAATAATCTGAACTCCCTACGTTCTTCTAGCAAACTCCTTGCTAGCATAACAAAGTCTAATAATACGGCTGGTGACTCTCTGTTTACCAACACAGCAGGAAAAAACTGGAACCTGTTACCCAATGAACTAACTCTAATTACATCCTTGCCACTCTTTAAACAAAAACTTAAAAAACACCTCCAAATGCACTGGTTATGCCCTTGTAGTAACCCTGACTAACCACCCTCTTCACCTCTGTTTCTTCCTCTTGTAATCAAACTTCCAAACATTTAAATGCTTAGTCTTGTTAGTAAGACTGACACTATTTAAACTCTAATCAACTTATTGTTTAAATCCTTCTACCTGATGTGAACAATTGTATATAATTCTTACTGTATTACATTTGTTTTAGCTTTCTTAAGTAATATTATGTTTACTGTAGCTTTCCTCAAGTGTTTTTATCTCTAGAATGTAACAATTACCTGTTTTATTTTGTTTATTAATCCTTTATTTACCATGTAACAATATTTCTATACTTTTGTATATCTGTGTGGAGCTTTTCTCCCCGGGCCTATACTGAAAATGGAAATATATCCAGTTAGACTAACCCGGTCAACAAATGTAAAATAAATAAATAATAAATAAATAAATATACTGGTCAAGAAGAACTGGGCATTATGACTACTGGCAGTGTAGGTTATCCACTTCTTTGATGGGTAATTGAAGTCCCCGAATATTGGGTTTAATGGGAATGGCAGCTAAGATGTTAAGATAACATCTTAGTGGATATTTTAGCTAAGATGTTAAGATAAATATCATAATCATAAGAAGACATAGAGGGCATTCCATGGGTAGCTATGAAATGTTGATTAGTCTTGTTTATGGTGAACTGGACATGTTATATTTCAAGTTTGCTGTCCCAAGGAATTAGTTGTGTATGATGATATTTTTGACAAATGTTGGTGC